>NW_016107841.1:127872-131657 GCF_001604975.1 Cebus imitator
TGACCTCATCAGGGTGACCCTGCGCGGGTTTCCTGTGCCTCGATGACCTCATCAGGGTGACCCTGCGTGGGTTTCCTGTGCCTCGGTGACCTCATCAGGGTGACCCTGCGCGGGTTTCCTGTGCTTCCAGCCCCCGCTCCACGCTCCCTTCCATCTTCTCCAAATCTCCCTGCTCGAAAACCTTCCCTAATCCCCCCAGTAGGAAACGATCCTTTCTTCCCTGAATTTTCTTCAGCTTTCTATCAGACTTTCTCTGTCATCTGTCATTTTTAACCTTGTTTTACATTATTTTCATCTGTATAAGCTTCTCAGAGGCAGTGGGAGTTGTATTCATCTTTGTGGTCCTAGGTAAAATCTAACAAGACATTTAAAGGGATAATCAATGCAAAACTGCAGCCACCTCTATTCCTGTTCCACACTTCACCCCTAGAGACAGTTCCTGCCCGCACCTGACCCTCTATTTCCTTATGTGCAAAATGGAAATATAACACGCATGTTTAGATCTCATGTAATGATGAGATAGCACATGCACAGATGTACTAACCTGATGTCTGCCACATTATAAGAATTCAATAAACACAGCAACTTCTATTATTATCTTACGAATAAGAGGTAAGAATATTTGTAAATGAATACATGGAAGGATGAATAAATGAATAATTATATGAAGAAATTCCTTAAGATAAGAAACAAAGCAAAGTAGGTAAACAAACAAATCAAAAAGCAGCCAGCCACCTGGCCAATCCATCGAACTACCTTCTGTTCTATGGCAGAAGCTACCCAATAGCAACTCCTAAACACGTCTGTGTATTGGAAGTAAAAGTGTCTATGTTAACTCATCAGGGATCCCTGCTGCTATGGTTTGAACAGCCCCTCCAAAACTCAAGCTGAAACTTAATTGCCATTGTGATGTGTTAGAGGTGGGACTGTCAGGAGGTGGTCAGGCCTCACGAGGGGCTGAGTGTCCACACGGCAGCTGGGTGCTCCTGATAAAATGAGCTCGGTGCCCTTTTGCCCACACTTATTCTCCGAGGGCTCTTTTGTTCTTCTGCCTTCTGCCCTGTGATGACACAACAAGAAAACCCTCCCCAAATGCTGGCACCTTGTCCTTGAACTTTCCAGCCTCCAGAACTGTGAGCAATCAATTATCTTTCTTTATGAATCACCCGGTCTGTAGTATTCAGTTACAGCAGCACAAATGGCCTAAGACGCCTTCAAAAGCCTTTCTAAAGATCTCCACCACTTCCTCTGCCCTGAAAAAGATGGGGGGAGGGTGTCACGTCTTTTGGTGGCAGATGTTAGGGATTTTAGAGCTTTAAAATAAAAAGAATTAGAAATTATCCAAATTTTTAAGTTGAGGTTTATTTTTATCCCTATGGATTTAGATTCAAATCTGGACTTGCAAATTAAACGCGTGTTGGATGAAATGATTTTCACACTCTGCATTTTCTTAGGCCATTCACCTTATGTGCTCTTGATAACATTGTAGACTTAAAAATATTCCTATAACCACGTTCACAGAGCTCGACGGCTTCTCCCCACGGGAATTCATCAATATGTCTATAGATACTGCTGTTCACAATCAGTGCGAAACTGCAATCCACCTCCATTCTTGTCATATGTTCATCTGTGAAAGGTTTGAGCCTGATTTTTCATTCCATATTCCTCTTCCAATTTTAATAGTCTGGGTCTGGGAGAAAAAACATCAGAATAGAAATGCTTCTGGAGAAAGTTGCAATCATTGATTTCAGTGAGGACTTTCTAATCTTTGATTCTTTGAGGTGGCTGATGAGGATGTGAAAAATTCAGCGATATGATCTGTATTTTACATCTCCAAATTTATTACAGAGGTATCGGCGTGCCGACGTGCGTGTCCCCTTGTCGATCTTCAGGAGTGAATTTCCTGACATTTAGCTCTTAAAGAAAATGTATATGTGTGGCTTGTCAAAAGCAGGGTTATTTACAGGTCCTGTGATTCATGGGTTCCAGTAGCTAATCTTCAGGAATATTACTTGATGGGCCATCATAGACAAGATTTACTTGATATTTGTCCTTTTTCTAAATCTGCACATTTATTTAAAATAGTATTCTGGGCTCTCAATTGAGGAACGGTCTCTAGACCTCGCCGTGCTCTACCTGGGCTGTTGCCAAACATTGATTATTGAAAAGATAATGGCATCCACAGAGGCAACCTAGGGAGGGGGAGGGAGAGGACCTCTTGTAAGTTAAAAATGAACAAGAAGGCAGCTAGCTTGCTGCCAAGAAGCATATGGCGTAAACACAGATAAAGCAGATGGAGAAGAGAAGACAGTTCAGAAATGTTTGCACGGTACGTATACAAATAAATGAGCCAGCCTGGTCTCTGACAATTCTCGCCCCACTGCTTGGGGGTCTGCTGGGCTGGTGGCATGGATCCTACTTCACAAAGGAGAAAACAGATGATGAAGTCGGGGGGCTTAGAAGGCACCACATTCTTGAGCCAAAGAAATGTTTGAGTCTGAAGTGGTCCCCAGTCTCCCAGGGAACCAGCAGGTGGGCTTTTGTTTCAGGCAGCCTGCACAGTGGTAAGTGAAGTCAGCATTGAAAGCAAGGGACCATAAATCAGAGCGTCTAGCTGTGAGGCTGAGGTCAAAGCCAGGACTCGGTGGTCAGGAGCCCGGCTCTGCTACCTCAATGCAGCCAATGCCTCTGCCCCTTTTGGCTCAGCTCTGCTCAGTTATCCAAGGAAGGGGCTGGGCTGGTTGTATCTGAGGTCCCTGCAAGCTGTCACACTGTGTGGTGATTCTCTGATCATGTTTCTGACCCCCTGCTGAGCACCACAGTGATGCCAGGTTCCTGGAATACTAAGATGAATGGAACGTGCAGAGGCAAGCACCCATGGGCATGAGAAGGGGAGAGTTCCTGGTTCGAGGGTCCCCTTAATGGGCACCTGATCGCATACTAGGGAGAGAACGGAGGGCTTCCTGCAGGGGAAGTATGGATCCTTAGAGGATGTGGCCGGGGGAAGAGAAAATGGAAGCGTCCAGGAGAGGTGACTGCAGCAAGCTTAGGAAGGGCCTCAAGCAGGCGTCGGTTACACATCCTCAGACTTCCACTCCTCCACCCCTGTCCCCACCACACCCACCCAGGAAGGAACCCCCAACTTCCCCAGAGGTTCTCAGTCTCACCAAGAACCACAGGGGCTTGTTGTCAGGGAAACTGGGAGCAAACCACCCTCCTGGAGGCTTTGACATCTCCTAGAACAGTCTGAAAGTCTCAGTCCAGCTTCTTCATCTTCTCTCTGAGCATTCCCGTCACCTTACCGCGCTGGCAGAAACCTGGTTCTCCCCCGAGATGTTGCTGTACCTGCAGTTTTCCCTGGGGATGGGAGGTTTTCCTGTTTGTCTCTGCCTGATGTCCTCTGCGCCTACTCCCCACCAGGCCTGGGTTTGGGAGTGGAATAAATGACTCCTTTTCTCACTGTCGTGTCCAGCATGCGTTTCAAGCCTCCTTCCTAAACTCCCCAGTGCTGCCTCTTCCGTCCCCGGTGTGATGCTGGGTCCCAAGCTGTGGCTGCTCCTTGTTTCTGGAGGTTCTTGGTTCCTGACTCACAGCCCATCTGCCCAGCAACCCTGCCCTCTTGTTTCCTGGGGATTTGGTGCTGGTGTAGATGGGATCGCTAATAATCTGGTCTGAACTCCTTGAATGTACCTTCTCCCATGGCTGTGTCCTCCATCCTGTGTTGGCCACAGACCCTATTTTCATTCTCCTGTAGACTCAGTGTGGTGAGTCCCAGCTCTCGGATT
>NW_016107841.1:131998-145754 GCF_001604975.1 Cebus imitator
CCCCACCTCCTGCAGCATTTAGCTCCAGGACCCTTCATCTTTACCGCAGTTCCAGATGACTGCACTGCAGCCTACACATCCTGTGTCTTCTCTGTTACGATCTGACCCCTTCCCTGGCCAGGGGTTCTCATTTCTCTCGCACCTGCCCAGTTTCCTCGTGGTTCTGTCGCTTCCTACAACTCTCTTGGCAGAGCCATAACCCTGGGCTAACGAAGTTTCCTATCCAGGCTTTGCCTGCATCTGTTCACCTGATTGAAGGAAAAACAAAGCGCGCTCACTGGCTCCCTTTGAGTTCATGGCCCTGAGCCTGCAGCGGCCTTGATGACATTGAGCCTCCTCCATCTAGTGCGCCCCTCACACCTCCTGCCCCCCCACACACACCATCGTCTCCCCCACAGCTCTCATCTCAGCTGATGACCTTGCTCCCTGCATCACTGAGAAGATCAAAGCAGGGACCCTGCCAGGCCCTTCCCACCACGCTGCCCCAGCCAGCTCTGCACCCTGCTCCCGGCTTCCTGCCGTGACTGACTGCCACTGGAGATGAACCTTCGTGGGTCCATCTGGAGCCAGTGGCTCCATCTCTCACTGGACACATCCCCTTGCAATCTGGGAAAACTGTCACTGAAGTGAGTGTCTCTTCCTTCTCAGTTATTGATTGTACCAGTGCAAAGTCATTCCCATCAGCAAGGGAGCATGCTGACATTTCCACTGTGCGTGCCGGGTGCATTCGTGCGTCTGCTGTGAAATAAGTCGCTAAGGCTGAGGCTTTCTCAGGTCGGGCCCCAGGACGCTTCGAGGGATGTGGATAAACAACCCAAGTCTGTATCTGCTACTGGCTCTCCAGCGCCTCTCAGCTAGGAGTACCCTAATGAGTTAACCCATCAGAACGGGTTTGCAGTTTAGGATTGCTGTCCAGTGAACTGCCTCAAAAAACAACTGTTTGTGAAAATCCCCTACAAAAGCCCCCTGCCCTTGCCTTCCAGGACACGGCAGGGCGGTCCCATTTCCTATATTCAAATGACGATTAGATTTTTTGTTTCCCAAACAAATATATTTCTTTCACCTAGGTGTAAATCTTTTTTTCCCAAGTTAACATGGCTGATGTCAGAAGGCCCAAAGTGACCTTGCCTTTCAGGGGACCTGTGTTCTCTGGAGTCCCTGAGGTCTCCCGAACCCACCTTCTCAGACTGCTGGCACCCTGGCTCTGAAGGCCCCGTGGGTCCCCACCGCTGTGGCTCTGGTTGAGGTTCGTATCTTTCTTTGGGAATTTAAGGCACGTTATTCGATTTGTGCCAACAAAGGTTTCTGATTGTGAGGAAGTTTTCCTAATTTACCGGTTTTCCTTTTGGTGAGTAGTATTATGATTATAATAATTATTATGAGTATGAGATTCGTGTGTGAGTGTGAGTGATACTGAGTTTCACTATTGTTGCCCAGGCTGGAGTGCAGTGGTGTGATCTCGGCTCACTGCAAACTCCGCCTCCTGGGTTCAAGCAATTCCCCTGCCTCAGCCTCCAGAGTAGCTGGGATTACAGGTGTCACCACCACACCCAGCTAATTTTGTATTTTCAGTAGAGGTGGGATTTCACCATGTTGGCCAGGCTGGTCTCAAACTCTTGACCCCAGGTGATCCACCTGCCTCAGCGTCCCAAAGCGCTGGGCTTACAGGCACAAACCACCACATTCAGCCCTGAGTCTGGGATTCTTTAATCTAAACCATGGAATGTTTGTCCTCCTCCTGGGACAAACAAGCTGGTTATATGTTAAAAAAAAACTATGGGATCTTCACCTGTGTTTCTCTGGAACTGTGTATGCTTTTGCAATGGCCAAATTGAGCTTCGTCATATCAAAGCTAGGTTTTCTCCAAACCAAATTATTAATAGGAGACTTTGACTTTAAAACAGAACAAACTGAATGTGGTGCGTGTTTTAATTGGTATTTAGAGGCATCCAAACATACTCAGGACTCTAAGATTGTCTCTCTTCAAAATATACTCTCTGAATGCACAGAGGTTATTAAATAATCAAAGGAGAAAAAAGAAGTCTTTGAGGGTTAGGATTTTCCCGACTCTCCTTCTCCCCTTTCCTCTGCTCCCTGCCTGGATATTCACCCCAAAGAATGGTGCCACGCTTGCTGAACTTAGGTTCAAATCTCCTGATCCCAAAGCTTCTCTTGATTTCTCTGTTTCTGCCAAACCTGTTCAAATTCTCCCTTTCCAGCTTCATCCAGATAAGAAGGGCCCTCTCTCAAACATTTCCTGTATGTCCTGAGCCAAAGCCAGGTTCATGGCTATAGCTGCAGTTCCCCAAGGTTCCTGAACACCCTCATAAATTTCCTGAAGAATTTCACATGGTTGCCCAAATTGATGAACCTGGTTCCTCTGATCTTTATTAATGCACAGGCTCATTGGAGAAGGCCAGGTACAACGTCGTGTGGCAGAAGCAGCCTTCTACCAGACCGCAGTCACTATATGCTTCCCAGCAGAAAGAAAGCCCAAAAGGGAGCTAAAACTTTATACCAAGCCATTCCCTTAGCATTCCCAAATGAGTAGCTTGGGACAAGATTCAGGCCTGCACCCAAAAGGAAGGTGAGGCGCGATTGTTACGACAGACTGGAAATCACTTTCAAGCAAACCGTGGAGTCCTTTCAGGATGCTGAATCTGCCAAAGCGGCTTTTCACCCGCTCTTCAGAAATGGCAGAGAGGAGGATCTTGCAATTCAAGTTAAATAGGCTCAACTTAATTGGAAAACAATTGGATTAGTCAGGGTTCTCGTAGAAGAACAGAACTAGGAGGACATAAAGGGGAGTTTATTTATTTATGTATATAAGCTTTATTTATAAAGTTTATTAAGTATTAACTTACACAGTCACAAGGTCCCACAATAGGCTGCCTGCAAGCTGAGGAGCAGGGAGAGCCAGTTGGAGTCCAACACTGAAGAACCTGGAGCTGGTTGTTGGAGGGTGGGGAGCATCCAGCACGGGAGAAAGATGGAGGCTGGGAGGCGAGGCCCGTCTCACCCTTTTCATGTTTTTTTCTGCCTGCTTTATATTTGCTGGAAGCTGATTAGGTTGTGCCCACCAGATTAAGAGTGGGTCTGCCTTCCCCGGCCCTCTTTTGGTAACACCCACACAGACACACCCAGGATTAATACTTTGTATCCTTCAATCCAATCAAGTTGGCACTCAGTATTAACCATCATGAGTCCACCACTTGTCGACTTGAACCCGGACACATCTCCCAAGATCATACATAATCTTCAAATAAAGGCAATAATGAGGTTATACTTATACCTAACATAATACAACTGTCCTTCGTACAACGGGAAATGCCCCAATCTCCAATCCAAAGGCCATTACATAAAGTTAACGACATCCAAATGCTGAAATGAAGTCAATCAGTCTTATGTCACAGGATAAAGGAAAAGAAACAGAATGAAGATATGTTCTTAGTACAAGTGTACACATGCACAGAAGTTTTTTTAAAGAAGGAGGAAATATGACAATTTCAGTCCTTGTTTCGGCAGCTGGTCAGGTGGTCATGGCTGGTATTGATGACTATCTTCTACTACCCATTCTGTATTCCCTTTGCCTTCAGCAAGCACCTTAGCAGGTCAAGATTGTTTTATTTTATTTTATTTTTTATTTTCCTGGCAGAGTGACCCAAGCCTTCATTCCTGAAGGGTCTGGACCATTGTAGCTTCCCATTGACCTTAATCACAGGGCATGGTAATACTAAGGTACGCCCTAATGGATCTCCTGAATTCCATGCATACTCTTCCTTACCTCAGTTGTGGAGTAGTAGGCTGACTTCATCATGATATTAGGGGTCAGTCACCCTGCCAACACTGCAACTCCCTTCTTACCCTGTTGACTTAAAGGTAGGAGGAGTCCAAAGTGTCTGGGCATCAATCTTACTTCCAATTTATTGGAATTGTGGTTGTGTGTCCTGGTGGCAGCATTCCTCCTTCCGGAACTAAGACCTCTAGGCCAGCAGAACCTAATGTCATGGAAACTGAAAGCAAAAATTTTGCTAGTGGATCACTAGAGGTGATGGTGAATGGTGCCACTCCCACCCCTCAATTCCTCGACCTGTGAGTCCTGGCCATGGGAGAAGCAGCGCCATATACTGGACGCTGATTCAGAGCATACACGGCCTTCTGGAGAACTTTGCCCCAGCCCTGCAAAGTATTGTTACCTAGTTGGTGTTTTAATTGTGACTTCAAAAGGCCATTCCACCTTTCTGTCCATCCATCTGCTTCAGGATGAGGGGAACATGGTAAGACTGGTGAGTTCCATGAGCATGAGCCCACTGCCACACTTTTTCAGTCATAAAGTGAGCGAGACAGTGGATGAAGCATTCCCTGAGTCCAGGAATGGTAGTCTTGGCAGAAGCATTGCATGCAGGATAGGCAAACCCATATCCAGAGTAAGTGTCCATTCCAGTGAGATCAAACCTCTGCCCTTCCATGATGGAAGAGGTCCAATACAATCAACCTGCCACCAGGTAGCTGGCTGATCACCCTAAAGAATGGTGCCATACTGAGGGCTCCGTGTTGGTCTCTGCTGCTGGCAAACTGGGCACTCAGCAGTGGCCATAGCCAGGTCAGCCTTGGTGAGTGGAAGTCCATGTTGCTGAGCCCATGCGTAACCTCCATCCCTGCCATCAGGGCCACTTTGTTCATGGGCCCTCTGGGTGATGACAGCAGTGGCTGGGGAAAGAGACTGAGTGAGGTCCACAGAACAGGTCATCCAATCCACTTGATTATTAAAATCCTCCTCTGCTGAGGTCACCCATTAGCGCACACTTCTATGGATACAAATATCGTCACAGTTTTTGACCACTCAGAGAAGTCCATTCACATACCTCTTCCTCAAATTTCTTTGTCACCAATTTTTCAATCTTGCTTCTTCCGAGTCCCTGACCATCCAGCCAAACCATTGGCTACAGCCCAAGAATCAGCATATAATCACACATCTGGCCATTTCTCCTTCCATGCAAAGTGCACAACCAGGTGCACTGCTTGAAATTCTGCCCACTGGGAAGATTTCCCCTCACCGCTGTCCCTCAGGGATGCCCTAGAAAGGGGCTGTGGTGCTGCAGCTGTCCGCTTTCGAGTGGTGCCTGCATATCGTGCAGAACCATCTGTGACCACACCCTAGTCTTCCCTTTCTCTGCCAACTGATCACAGGGAACCCCCCCCTCCTCATGAGGCCATCAGCACAGGCTAGGGGGAGAGAAGGCAGGTGGCAGGAGTGGAGACCATGGACATTTGAGCCACTTCCTCATGTAACTTACTTGTAACTTCAGGACCTGCTCAAGCCCGACCACGTATACACCACTTCCATGCCATGATGGAATGCTGCTGTGCACAACCCACTTTATGACAGGAAGGGCCAGAAAGCAGCCAGTTCATGACAGACAGGTCGGGTCACATGGAGACTTGATATCTGTAGTTAATGTTAAATTTTGTAGTTGAGTGACTGTGGTTCCCACCATTAGATCCAACATGCAGAGAAAAGCATTACAGCACTCTCCGAAGATGCAGGTGCTGCCCTCGTAAATCTATTTTGTGAGGCATTGGTCAAGGCTGTAACTTCTGGACCCTCCCAGCTGGGATGAGTAAGTCTAAAGTGACTAATCTATGCCACCATCCCAATCTCCTTAAGCCTTTGGGTCCCTTCCTCCACATTAGACCCAGGGAGATCAGGCAGCTCCATGTCACTCACAGTGGGCCATCGTTTAATCCACATTTCAGCTAACCAAGCAGATAAACTGTTAGAACCTCTTCTAACTCCTCAAGCTGAAACATTGAATGCAGAATCCCCACTTAGTGGGCCCAAATCAATAAATTCAGCCTGATCCAACTCTGTGCTCCTTCCACCATTATTCCACACCTTTAATATTCATTCCCATCCCTATTCTCCAGATTTCTGTTTACATAAATTAGAAAACTCAAAACGTTTTTTTTTTTTTTCTTGAGTGTAGTACACCTCATAGATCACACTCTCAACTTCACTGCTAGGGGCCCATCAGGGCTTTAGTCCAGTTATGGATCTGGAAGCAAACAGAGGAGTGGGAACAGTAAACATAGCACAGTCTTTTCCTGAATTATCTGTTCTACACGATTGATTAGTAAACCATGAAATTCTGTGGCTTCTGAAGAGAATTAACATTATCTTACCTAGTAACTGCCTCAGGGGAGGCCATCACTGTTGCCTGGGGCAGCACAGGGTGCATCTCCTCAGATAAAGGTGGAAAGTCTGATGGCAGCATGGGGTGGGGAGGGGATGTTGCCATTACTGGGGATGAGGAAGCTGTTTCTCCTGGGAACAAAACGTTCATCAGAGTTTACAAACTCAGTGTCCCCAGCTTCATCAGGGTCCTCCAGCAAGTTCGCATTCCAAGTTGCAGGGTCCCATTGTTTTCCGGTCAATATCCCCGCTTTAACAGTGGGCACCTGGTGAGGTGTGCATGCATCTTTCACTGCAGGTCAGCCACTCACATGATAAGAGCTTGTGTCTATTTTTCCACTATTTCAGCTCGTTCTCTGTAGGAGATAAGACCCTCACTCAGGGCAAGGCTAGCAGATTTGAGGCTCAGTATCTGCTTCTGAAGCCAGCAGACAGAATCTCTGAGTTTATCATTTTCTTTCATTATTGTGTCCAGGGGACTTAGGAGCGACCAACCAGCTTCATTATGTTCCTCGGTTCTCCACATGTGGTCAAAGGTGTTATGTACAGAGTCACTAAACTCCTTGCCTCTTATGACCAGTGAATCAGGAGTGTCAAACCCATTTATTTTGTGTAACTCTCTAAAGAGTTTTCGTCAAGAACTATGAGTGTTCTCCATACTATTAGAAGTAGAGGACTGAGCATTTTTGCATGTAATCACACTAAGCAGTCGACTCCAGAAACCCGAAACCAATAAAATAACTCCATCCTTAATATTCTTCTAGAACCATTCCTGGAACCCAAATCTACCATATACATATATATGTAGTAGTTTATTAAGTATTAGCTTCCACAATCACAAGGTTCCACAATAGGCTGTGTGCAGGCTGAGGAGCAGGGAGATCTAGTCTAAGTCCCAAAACTGAAGAACCTGGAGTGCAGTGTTCTTGGGTAGGAGGCATCCAGCAAGGGAGAGAGATGGAGGCTGGGAGGCCTGTCTCTCCTTTTCATGTTTTTCTACCTGCTTTATGTTTGCTGGAAGCTGATTAGATTGCACCCAGCCGATTAAGGGTGGGTCTGCCTTCCACAGCCCACTGACTCGAATGTTAATCTCTTTTGTCAACACCCACAGAGACACACCCAGGATGAATACTTTCTATCCTTCAATCCAATCAGGTTGACACTCAGCATTAACCATCACAACAATGCTCATCTCTGATTTTGTTAACCTGGCCAAGAAATTAGCCTGTACAATTTCTAAGACCAATAAAGCAAACGCAAAGAGAATAACAAATCTACAGCTTCAGCAGCTTCTACTCCTCATAATAAAACATGGCGATCAAATACCACAAAACCAAATCTTAAAGAGATCTGCTGCTATTAGAAAAAGCTTGGAAATTGGAAGAAACACAAATACACAACTAAAGTGTGCTAAAGGATCCCTTAATAAACTGCCCACTATATGCCTTAGGGACGGCAGGTACTCTTAGGAAACAGGTCTTGCCTCTTAGTCATTTGGGCAAAACTGCCCTCCTGATTGGAAGGGAATTTCTCACTGTCGTCATAGACAGGGAAACAGGCCTCTCGGACTGATGTCACTGGCCTCAAGTAGCCTCTTCCTGTGGAACTGAAAAAATTCAAATGTTGGGAATTTCTAATTCAGCAATTTGCAAATTCTTCCTCCTGCTTTTTAAACTAGGTCATCTCCAGGACAGTCACTCGTGTTTATAGGTGATCCAGGCCCCAGTTCACTTCCTTGGAAAGGGCTTCTTAGTAAAACACATGCTGCTATTTCCTTTCCCAAAAGTTTCCTTTTCACATAGTTTTAAAAATTGAGTCAACCCTTGCTTTAACTGAAAGCAGTAAGAATTCTTCAATGCCCTTGCCCATATTTTCCCTTAACCTAAATGACAAAATGCTGAGAGCTTGGCTCTTTTAAAAGAGGTTCCTGAGGCTCTTTGGGCTAAATCCACAACAGACACTGAATGAATCCATCCAGCTCCCCCCAAAAAATTTCAAATGAACTAAAACCCCTTCCTAATATCAGACAATACCCCATAACCCCGAAACTCTTGTAGAAATTAAACCAATTACAGAATAACATAAAGCCAATAATCTTCTGGTATCTTGCACTAACCCCTGTAATGATGCTATCCTGCCTGCAAAGAAACCCCATGGGTGAGGGTAGAGTTTTGTCTTTGATAGCTCAACCCTTCTGAAAGCTAACAAACCAGTTCCCTTGAACCGGAAAGGAGTGCCCACATAGGCTTCCATCAGTTAAAAGAAGGACTTCTAAGTCCTCCTGCCTTGGGGCACCTCAATTACTATCTCCCCTTCTTTTCTGTGCACGAAAGAGAAGTGAACGTGTTAGGGATCCTTACCCAAAGAAATGGAGACAGACAGACAGTGTGGCTATTACAGCAGCAATTAGAATCAGGAGCACAAGACTCCCTTCTTGCAAGAGAGCTGCGCCAGCCACTAGGGCTTTAGAGGTACAGAGATGGTCGCGGGCTCTCCCCTCTCCTCTGCACCCCTCAGGCCCCGGAAGCTTTCCTCCACGCTCATGCTCCCCGATGTCTTTCTGCAAGTAGACTAGCTGCTTATTAGGCCTTGCCGTTGACTTCACATATTATGTGTTCCCGCTGCAGTCATCGTAATCCAGAAGCGTTCCTTTCCTCCTTGATGATGAGACACCTCATGATCCCGTAACTGACCCATGACTAAAACCTAGGCTCAGCGTGTAAGAAACCCCAATGCCAAACGGAATTTCATGGTTTACTAATCAATCGTATAGAACAGACAGTGTAGGAAAGGAGTGTGCTCCACGTGCGATTCCCACGCTCTGTGAAGGAGGAAAGTACCCGCTTCGACGGCCACTTCCACCCCACACAATGTCACTCCTGGGTCATGACTCGTCCTCCCGACAAACTGCAAATACTACTCCATCAGTCGGTATGACTGTGTGGTTGTTTGTGCTTTTGGTCTGCTGTGGAAACAAGGAGAATTTTTAACCTCTGGAGGAAACCAAATCACAAATGGAACTTTGATCAATAATTCATTCAATTCAATTCAACCTCTCTTTGCCTCGGTTGTGATCAAAATTTCTGGGCACTCAGAACCAGCACCTGATGAGGTGAAAGGAGACAGCACAGCAGATCCTGCAGCAAGGACAGCTGCCTTGAGCTCTGCAAAGGTTGAAAACTCTACAGTTAGTATTGGTCATTTTCCAAGAGGGATTTAAGTTATGTTGTTTTTAAAGGGTTTAAAAGATGCTCAGTCCTGAGCACATAAAGAAACATCTCACTGGGCTGCTAATGGTTGCATTTTTGGCTCAAAGGCGAACTTATGGTATGGTCCCACTAATAATCCAGTATCACCATGATCTATGAAAATCCCCTTTGCAAAGTGATACTTGAGACGGCTTGCTGGAAAGCTGGTGAACTTATATCCTATGAGAAAATATTGGTAGAGAAACATTCCAAGGGCCACCAAAAAGCACAGCTGTCTCATACTGTTTGTCCAGAGTCCAAGCCAACAGAGACCATTTAGACAATTCCAGGTCACTTTGATCCTCCTAATGGACTCTTTGAGATTTGGCCAATGAATTTCATCCAGCTGCCTCCCTATCGAGGTTAAATCCATGGTTTGTGGTTTTCCCTTGCAGTAGATGCCTTCTCTTGCTGACAGGCCACTGCCTCAGTGGCTACAATGCTGTTTCTAAAAAAAGGTCATCCTACATGAACAAACCCTCAGACTCATGTGGTGACAGGAGTGTACCTCCAGGGCCACGGGAAAGAGCAAACTTGCTGCGCTCGGCCCGCATTACAACCCTTTCCTTGTGCCTACCTCCAATCTCCCATGGTGGCAGAAAAATCAAATGAATGATCGACACTCAACTGGTGAAACCTGAGGAGGCATCAAGGTCGCCCTGGCCAAAGCCATTTGCTCTGGTCCTTTTGAGTCTACAGTTTTTCTCACCTTTTGAAAAACGTAACTCGTCACCTTTTGCAATTCTTACTAGATGGCGAATGCATTCCGCCCACTGAGGCCACGTGAACCTTGCTGCTTTTACCATCCAATTCGTTAAAGGAGACAGTTTCCAACATTGTAAAGAAATAATTACGATTTTAGAGACAAATTCTACTCTGGTAGAATAATCTTTCCACAGTGTGCTGCCAGGAGATGAAGGCAGCAAACAGAACCACCTGCATCCTGGTGATTTTGCCTACTGGGAGAAAAATTTACAGGATCATTGCCTCAACCTCTAGATAGAAAGGTTCATAGCAGGTGCTCCTTGCCCATCTCTGTGCTGCCAAACTAAAAGGTGTTCACTCTTGGATTCACGTTTCTCATTTAAAGGAAGCTCCTACCCCTGCTGGAATTCAGAATCAATCAGACACCTGAAGCCAGAATTGACTTGGAAGTGGGGCAGAGAACAGCTGATTTGATGCACACCCAAGACCCTGGACCAGGCCTGGATATCATTAAGCTCCCTCAGATATTTGGCTTCTTATCTGTTGCTTTCTCTATAGTCCTAGTTTTTGTCTTTCACTTCCTTGCACAACAGAATTACTTTAAATTATATCTTACCCAAGTGCCAAGTCAATACCTCGTGTTATACTGGATAAATACATCTAACCAAGTAGGAAACATTCACGCACTCACTGCTTAGCTAATAGAGGATTCACCACGGAAATATTCGGGTGTCTGATCCCTTAGGAAGATGGCTAAAATCCAGCCTTCAGTGTTTGTTCCTCACTATTGTGGCTACTGTTGGTACTGCTGTAAAACTTGAGTTGCTTCTCCTTATCCAAGTGTGCTTAGAAATCACAGTTTAAGCAAAGCAGCAGTCCCTAAAAGTGCCATATGATTAATCAAGCCCACGATGTGGAAAACACATCTGATCTGGCAGTTCTTGGGACTTAAGCAGGCTTGAGAGCTTTCCTTTCAAAACCATTTAGACAATTCCGGGTCACTTTGATCCTCCTAATGGAGCCTTTGAGATTTGGCCAATGAGTTTCATCCAGCTACCTCCCTACCGAGGTTATAAACCAAGGCTTATGTGTTTTCTCTCTGGGTAGACGGAAATGTAACTTAAATGTAACACAGTCTAGTCCTACATTTCCATAGGCCTGGAGACCCCCGGATAAGGGGTGTGACTTTCTGGGACAGGCATATCCCAGCAACTAAAAACAAAATCAGCCTCGCCAGTTAATCTGAGATGCCTTCTGGATAAAGATCTTGATCAGAAGGGGAATGCATGGAAGGTGAAGTCACTAAGGCTTTCTAATGAGGGGTAGGAAGATGGTGACAGCATTGCACCCACACCTGCTAGATGCTCTGATAGACGTGAATCAGCCACCGACGTCACTGTCCCTCAGCCTTTAACAACTCTTCGCTGGAACTACACTAATTCACTCACCCAGAACAGGTTTGCAATTTAGGGTCTGCCCAGCCAACAAACGGCCATGTGGGAGACACACACAGCCTTCAGAACCAACCATTGTCTCTTCTGGAGGACGCACGGGTATCCACGCCCAGTCACAGCTGCGGGACTCACAGGCTGACACTGAGGCCACGTGAACCTTGCTGCCTTAAAGGCTTTGCTGTTTTAACTTCCCTGAGGTTTCTGGCACTGCCAGGGAGAGGCTGATACAGGCTGTGCTGGCACTGTCACTCAGCTCTCTGGCTGTCCAGCTTCTTGTCCACCTCACGGTGATGGGCCATGTGATAACCAGGCCACCGCCAGGACCTGGGGACAGCAGGCTGACGAGGATGCAGGGCATCATCAATGAATGGCCTCCAAAACCAACTTGTTCTGAAAATCCCCTGCAAAAACTCTCATGCGCCTGCCTCACGAGCTGCTCTTCAGGGCTGCCCTGATTCTACATACTCAAAGGCAGTTCTTTGTTTCTGAACCCAATGCTGCTTCTTTGGCCTCTGTGTCCCTCTTTTTTTCAGTTACCACGTGTTTCACCCAGCTCGCCCTATCAGCGGCTGCTCCCGGGATCTGTGTCTCTGCAGCAAAACCCTTGAGTCATCAGTGAATTCCAATTCCTCCTCTTCTTTCCTGTCTTAAACTCACCCCAGCCGGACTTCGGCCTCCTCCGGGCCCCATGATGACCATGTCCCCATCAGGCTGCCCTGCCGGAACTCCCTCAGTGTGTTCATGGCCCAACCTCCTGGCAGGCACCACTTGCCAGCCAGAGGACATGGTGCCATCTGGGTTTTCCTTCCAACCCACTGCTCATTCCCGGATTTCCGGCTGGTCCTCATATCTTGAAGACCTTTCAGCTGTGGCCCTTTTGAGTCGGGGCTCAATGCTGGGTCGTCATAGCATTAACCTCCCTGTTAGCCGATGTCTCTCTGATGAGGATTCACCAGCTGATGTCTGCAGCTCACACCCATTCCTGCTCTGTCTACCTCGCATCCCAGTTTGAGTGTCAAACAGGCACTTCCAGCTTCGCCCGCCCCAAACCGAAGGTCCGATCTTCTCCCCGGGAAGCGCTTCTTTCACAGGTCCCTTAACTCGGTAGATGGCTGCTTTTGTCCTTACCTCATTCAGGTAAAAAACCATGAAGTCGTTTTTTACCCTTCTCTTTGCCTCACATTCTGGGCCCAAACCATGAGGGAATCTGTTGGCCCCACCGCCAACCGTGACCTGAATCCGATTACCCCCACCTCCTTCCCAGGCCCAGCCCTGTCCAGCCTGGTTCTCTCCGGGCAGCCTGGCTGCCCCTCCATCCCTGCTGCGCCCGCCGCCCTGGCCAGCCCGCAGTGCGTCCTGGACACGGCGCCCAAAGCTCTCTCCGATCACTTTACTCCTCTGTTCGGAATCCTCAGAAGGCCTAGGCCATACGAGGGAGAGTCACGTTCCCTACAACGGCTCAAAGGCCGCCCACGTTCTGGCTCCCCCCCACCCACCTCAGCTCCTGTGCTCCTCCCCGCCGCACTGGCCTCCCTCATTCCCCTCACGTGTCGGGTGTGACTCCTTAAGGTCCTTCTTGTGGCTCTTCTGTCTGCCTGGAATCCTTCCCCAGAGCCTGTGGGATTCTTCCCCCACCCCTGCAGCTTTCCCTCTAATGCCGCCTTCTCAGTGGGGGTTACGTGGCCACCCTGGCTGACTGGGCCTGTCCCCTACGCTTGCCTTCCTGGGCCTCCTGGGCTCCTCTGCTCCCTCCTTCTTTCACAGCACGTTTAACCTGTAACAGACTCTGCTTTATCGTTTGTTCAGTTCACTCTTCACTGTCTATCTCCCCCAGGAGGCTGCAGGCTCCACCAGGCAGGAATTCCTGTTGTGTTTATGTCAGTATCATGAGCAAATAAGATCATGCTGGATCTGGGGTTGGGTTGTCAGGTTGGATTTGGGGTGATGGAATGAGGGTGTAAGCTCAGGTGGGGGCAGGCGATGAGCAGCTCTGAAAGTGGAGGTTGATTCTGGGGAACCCATAAAGACAGTAAAGTGGGGACCGGTGTTGCTGGACATAGCTCTGGAGAGGTGCATGGCTGCGGCGGGGATGGGATGGGACATGGCTCTGAGAGGTGCCTGGCTGCAGCGGGGATGGGATGGGACATGGCTCTGAG
>NW_016107841.1:146491-151180 GCF_001604975.1 Cebus imitator
CCTGGCTGCAGTGGGGATGGGATGGGACATGGCTCTGAGAGGTGCCTGGCTGCAGCGGAGATGGGATGGGATGTGGCCGCCTGGGCTGAGCCAAGGTGGAGGGCGGGAGACCAACTGAGCAGGAACCTTTCAAAAGGCAGCCCAGCAAGGCCATTTTGTCTTGCATGCGGGCTTCATGGCAAGGCAATTAACTAAGAATTAGAGGAGGAGAGACTGGCTTGGAGTCAGGGAGCCCGTCCTGTTTGGGCAGCTCCGTCTCGGTGGGACGGTGCAGGGCACTGGGTTGCCTGTCTGGCACGGGCCGGGCGTCTCTGCAGCCTCCTGCTCCTGCTGTCTCGTGCACATGCCCATTTTCTCTGGGTCTCACATTTTTGTTTTCCGATTTTAAAATGTGTACAGTGGGGACAAGGTGAAGGAGCACTCTCATGGTAGGCGAGATACGAACTTCCTTGAAGTGGCACATAGAAGGGAGGGGGGGTAACTGGCCCATGGAGAACATGCGATAAAGCTCAGGGATGAACACAATCTTGGCAGTCATGGAGCTGGCACGTGCTGCCTTTAGCTCAGAAACAAGAAGCCCATATCACTGAAGGATGCGGTCCTAGCTCAGGGGCTCCGGGGGTGGGGTGACATGGTCCCAGGTCAGGACCTCTGGAGGTGGGGGGCACAGTCCCAGCTCAGGGGCTCCAGGCGTGGGGGCATCGGTGCACCCCTCTCAGGCTTGGACAAGGGGCCGGGGCGCGACCCCCAGGGAGACTGCTCCCCCTCTGTGACACTGCCCCATTCTCGGACTCCCACCTTCCATTGCTGCCTCTCTGCTCTGTTCCATTCTCCCGTTTTTATAGCTCAAAAATGCTCCATCCTCTCCAGGTGCATCTGACTTCTAACTTTTCTCAGCTCAGTTCAAGCATCCACAGAAGCAAGCCCATCTCTGTGTTCTAGCTCCTGGTGACTAGGCCAGGCTGCTGGGCAGGGCGGGGCCTACAACCACGTGGAACCAGCACCAGCCACGATGGTGAGGGGCCCTGAGGCCCAGGACAGTGGGAGGCCATTGCCAGCATCCACCCACGGGCGCTTGGAGTGGCAAGAACCGGCCTCAGCTCCAGGACTCACCGCGTCTTCACAGGCAGGGAAGCCCTGGGCTCTGGGAATCACCTGCGTCTTCAAGGGCTGGAGATACTGCTGAGCCCTCGGGAAGCAGGCTTTGCTGCAGGAGAGTGAAGGACGGAGGGTTTGCATTTCCCGCAAAAAAGGCAAAAGCAAGAATGAGCTGGGAGTGTGTGGTGTGGGGTAAAAGGCAGCATGGCACCCGTGGCTGGAGCAAAGCCCACAGGCAGCCGGGCTCTGCGCTGGAGGCCATGGGAGTGGGGGCTTCTGGCCACCGAGGGCAGAGTGGTTGGCCAATTTCCCCTGGGCCTGCCAGGACCACTGGGCATTGGCTGAAAGTTTTTTGCAGCCACAGAGGCAAGAATGACATTCTTTTGAACAAATCAAGATTCCTCTGAGCAAACGTCATGTGCGGCCCGCTGTGGCCAGCAGTCTGCAGGGCTGGCCCTCTGCACTAAGGGAGGCCATTCCCGTGGGGGCTGCAGCAGACATCGACTCCAGGCAGCCCCCTTGGCTGCTTCTCTTGCCTCCACAATCATGGGGCCTCTCTCCAGGGTGACAGTTTTCATCAGAAACAGACAGAGCTTGAAGGGTGCTTCACTTGCATTGTGAGATGACCTGGAATGAGGGGTGCTCATCCAAGTCTTCAGATGCACTGGAGAGCGCGGGGTTAATCATGACTCCAGTTTCCACTTCAGAGACACGCACAGTGCTCAGAGCTGACCGTCCTCTCTTCCAGAGGGTACTCCAGCACCTGCTTCGGCCACAGCTATGGGACTCACGAAGTCACCCCAAGGCACCATGAACCTTGCACCATTTTGTTTTGTTAACTTCACTGAGGTTTTCAGGATTGCCAGGGAGAGGCTGACTAGGCAGAGTGGACACACATGCTCGGTGCACCGGATGTCCATCCTCTTGTGCGCCACACAGCAGTGGACCCTGTGATAACCAGTCCAGAGCGGGGCGGTCTGGCCAGGGCCACGGCGGGGCCAAGTGGGAGAAGTTAGAGGGAGCTGCTGGTGGCACGTGGCCAAGTGGGAGGGGCAGGGATGTGGAGATGCCTGAGCTCTGAGACTGAGGCTGGCATCCAGCCTGGAAGAGCCGAGACCGAGGCCCTGCAGCAGGTCAGTGTGCACCTGAGCTCTGCGGGGACAAGGTTGGGCGCTGACAGGAAGGCGGCCTGCAGTGCCTTGCGGTTAATCTTGACAGCAATCCTGAGAGGCGCTTGTCTTCACTGTTTACAGATAAGACATCGGAGGTTCAGAGAGTTAATTTGTGGCACCTGGGAGATGTCAACCACATTTCAAACCCAAGTTCTTTTCCTCCAGGGCTGCCGTTTCCTGTGGAAGAGTTATCTTCCTACACAGGCTGCAGCGTTACAGAACCAGTGGTGTTTCTTAAGCAGCTACTGCTTGCCAGGAATGTGTATCGCAGGCTCTGTGGTTCCACAGCATGTCTGCCGCATTAGATCCTCACCTCCATTTGACTGGTGACACTGTGACAGGTGCTCTCCATAGCATCTGGGGACCCGTAACCGACCCCCCCTTGCATCTGATTATAAACCTCAGCACGGGAGGTGAGCTCCTGTCCCATCTGGAGGCTCTGAATGGAGAGCTTGGAAGCCCTCACCTCTTAGCCTGGTCATGAACTTGAGTCTCAAGGCAGCCCCCTGCCATCCTGGAAGAGGACCCTTGCTGGAAGTTGTGGGGGTTCATAGGCAAAGACCCCTTGGAGCTCTGCACCTATAGGAGGAGACTTTGGATAGGAACTGCTGAACACAGTGCACATCTACATTCAGCTCTCCATGAGGTTTAGCTAATTATCTGCACTTCCCTGCAGCAGGCGGGAGCACTGGTCTCTTAAGGGCTGTGACAGAAGCCAGTGTGAACTGAAGTGCCCACATTCAGGACAGTGGTTGTGGCCCTCCAGGCCTGGCATGGGACTGATGCTCTCTTCATAAAGACAGCAGCGCGGCCGGGCACTGTGACTCACCCCTGAAATCCCAGCACTTTGGAAGGCTGAGGCGGGGCCGATCACTTGAGGCCAGGAGTTCCAGACCAGCCTGGCCAACATGGCAAAACCCAGTCTCTATTAAAGAAATACAAAAATTAATTGAATGGTGGTACATGCCTATAATCCCAGCTAAACTCAGACTGCTGAGGCACAAGAATCGTTTGAACCCTGGAGGCAGAGGTTGCAGTGATCTGAGATCCCACCACTGCACCCCAGCCTGGGTGACAGGGTGAGACTCTGTCTCAAAAAAAAAAAAAAAAAAAAAGAAACAAAACAAAAACAAACAAACAAAAAACCCAGCGTCGTCCCCATGGCCTGGAAGAGGAATGCCTTTGCATGACTGCTCAGTCATGTGTTCTCCGTCCGAAATGCAAACAGTTAAATGTGGTATAAACATATCCTACACCTGGCTTTGGGAGAGCTTAGAGCTTATTTCTTATTAGTAATAGGAACCCCTTTGTGGCTTTGCTCTGTCTAAAATACGCAGTGATCTTTTCATCATTTGAGGGGAATCAATGAGGGGAAAACTGGAGAACATGAGATGCAGCACATACGCTTTAAAGTATGAAAAAATGCAGAACTGTAACACCTGCGTGCTGCTCTGCATGGTATCTACCTGCTGTCAAATTGGGCGTGTCGCCATTTCCAGTTTCAGAGGGCAGGCGCGTTTGAGGCCCTCACTCTATCTCAGGCACCGCTGCATTCTGGGAATAGTGAGAGTCACCCGCTCTGTAAGGATTTACGGAGGGCCCGCCTCAGCTCTCGTGGAGACAGGACAGGACACCAGCATTTCACAAGCACCTGTCACTTCCCAAATGTGCGCACGTGAGGTCCCAGGATGGAGAGGGAGCAGGAAGACTGACAAAGCAGCCAACCTCAGAGCGCCAGCCGTGAGCCCAGGAAAATGAGTGCATTTAGTAGTGAAGTGAGGGGAGTGGGAGCCCGCAATCAGGGTGCGGGGGGGGCTGGCGCCGGCTGGGAGTCCAGGAGGATGTGCAGGAGAAGGCCTCGTCGGGCCTGGACCTTGAAAGAAGGGGTGGCTGTGGCTGAGCTGGCCTGGTGCAGAGGGCACATGTACTGAGAGCAGAGTGCCCTTGAGGGCCTGCATCTGCTGGCTGTGGCACTGGGCACAGTGAGGCCTCGGGGAACGAGGTAAGCTGGGGCTGGGGTCCGCAAGGCAGGGCTATGTCTAGACCCCTGCTGTGGAGGGGTGCCTGACTCCCCTTCCCACAAAGGTGGGGCCTGCTCCTGCTGTTGGCAGGAGGGAAACCCAGGAACCCCCGTCCTCCGTCCATGTGAGTAAGCCGGCGGCCTCTGTCTGTGAGTGACGGGCAGCCTCCGTCTGTGTGAGTGAACTGGCAGCCTGGGCACTGCCCAAGTCACTAGGAGGCCTTGGAACCTGTGAGCCTGAGCCCAGGAGCTCCCCGGTGGGTGGGCAGGCAGGCCAGGGCCCAGGACTATGCAGGGCTCCCGAGAACATAGAGGGGTGCAGCGAGTGGTCCAGGCAGCCTGTGACTCTGAGAGCAGGTGACTGTCCTCACAGGGCCAGAAGGAGCCACTCGTGCTGGA
>NW_016107841.1:151429-151652 GCF_001604975.1 Cebus imitator
GTGTCCTCTCTGTGAGTGTGTGAGAGTGTCCCGTGCCCTCTCTGTGTGTGAGAGTGTACTGTGTCCTCTCTGTGTGTGAGTGTCCCATGTCCTCGCTTTGTGTGTGTGTGTGAGAGTGCCCCCTGTCCTCTGTGTGTGTGTGTGAGAGTGTCCCATGTCCTCTCTGTGAGTGTGTGAGAGTGTCCCGTGCCCTCTCTGTGTGTGAGAGTGTCCCATGTCCTCT
>NW_016107841.1:152119-153081 GCF_001604975.1 Cebus imitator
GTATCTGGTGTCCCCTGTGTGTGTGTGTGTGTGTGTGTGTGTGTGTGTCCCATGTCCTCTCTGTGTGTGTGAGAGTGTCCCATGTCCTCTCTGTGAGTGTGCGAGAGTGTACTGTGTCCTCTCTGTGTGCGTGAGAGTGTCCCATGTCCTCTGTGTGTGTGTGTGTGAGTGTCCCATGTCCTCCCTGTGTGTGTGTGTCCCATGTCCTCTCTGTGTGTGTGTGAGAGTGTCCTGTGTCCTCTCTGTGAGTGTGTGAGAGTGTCCCATGTCCTCCCTGTGTGAGTGTGTGAGTGTCCCGTGTCATCTCTGTGTGTGAGAGTGTCCTGTGTCGACTGTGTGTGTGTGTGTATGAGAGTGTCCCGTGCCCTCTCTGTGTGTGAGAGTGTCCTGTGTCCTCTGTGTGTGTGAGTGTCCCGTGTCCTCTCTGTGAGTGTGTGGGAGTGTCCCGTGCCCTCTCTGTGTGTGAGAGTGTCCCATATCCTCTGTGTGTGTGAGAGAGAGTATCTGGTATCCTCTGTGTGTGTGTGTGTGTGTGTGTGAGTGTCCCATGTCCTCTCTGTGTGTGAGAGTGTCCCATATCCTCTGTGTGTGTGAGAGAGAGTATCTGGTGTCCTCTGTGTGTGTGTGTGTGTGTGTGTGTGTGAGTGTCCCATGTCCTCTCTGTGTGTGAGAGTGTCCTGTGTCCTCTGTGTGTGTGTTAGTGTTCCGTGTCCTCTCTGTGTGTGAGAGTGTCCTGTGTTGTCTGTGTGTATGTGAGAGTGTCCCATGTCCTCGCTTTGTGTGGGTGTGACAGTGCCCCGTGTCCTCTGTGTGTGTGTGCGAGAGTGTCCCATGTCCTCTCTGTGAGTGTGTGAGAGTGTCCCATATCCTCCCTGTGTGAGTGTGTGAGTGTCCCGTGTCCTCTCTGTGTGTGAGAGTGTCCTGTGTCGTCTGTGTGTGTGTGTGTATGAGAGTGTCCCGTG
>NW_016107841.1:154776-175177 GCF_001604975.1 Cebus imitator
TGTGAGTGTCCCGTGTCCTCTCTGTGTGAGTATGTGAGTGTCCCGTGTCCTCTCTGTGTGAGTGTGTGAGTGTCCCATGTCCTCTCTCTATGTGAGTGAGTGTCCTGTGTCCTCTCTGTGTGAGTGTGTGAATGTCCCACGTCCTCTCTGTGTGAGTGTGTGACAGTGTCCCGTGTCTCCTCCTGCTCAGAGCTGTTTGCTGTCCGCTCTCAGGAGACTCCTATGCCTTGTTGCTGGCTGGGCATCTCTGGATGGAGGGCCTCGGGGCACGGCTTTATGAGGTCCTGGCTGCAGAGGCTGGGCTGCATTTCTCCTGCGTCAGCCCTTGTTCCCTGACCCCATATTCCCTGATTGGGCCTTGAGGAAGCATTGCAGGAGCCTTGTAGTGTCATGGGAAGCTTCTTGAAGGAGAGACACATTCCTTCCCCTTTCTGGGCTTCCTGACCCGGGTTTTGGGTGGAAGGATGCCCTTTGGCATCCATGGGGAATGCCCTCAGAAGGTGCAGGTGGGTGTGTGGAGTGGGGTCCACTGAGAGGAGCACTTCCCACAGATTCTCCTTTCTTTCTGAAAAATGTCAGGGACACTGATATGAATTTTACTTCACTTTATTGGTCCATGGAGAGGAGGTATTTTCTTTTATTTCAATGAAAGGAAGTTGAAGCACTGAGTTTCAAGTCTAACCTGTATTTATTGCCTGTTGTCCATGTGCACACACAGTGCCCAGGAGATTCTGGGAGCCAGGTTGCCGGTGGGGTGGGTGCCCTCTAGGCCGGTGGCAGGAAGGACACCTGTGTGGAACTCCTGAGGCCAGAAGTGAGTCTTCAGTGCTATTGAGAGTTCTGTCAGAAAACCCCTGACTTTTACTGGGAGCTGGGCTGAAAAATGCTCCCTCCCTTAGCAGGAGTCCCGAGACCCTCTCTGGGGACAGTCAGTGGCTTCCTGTGTCCTGAGTGCAGTGATTCCCAAACACAGCCATCATCTCCCGCCCCACAGTGAGGTACAGGACTCTGGGCAGCTGCCTGGAGAAGGAGGGGGCTGCCTGTCCCTCGCAGCGGCCCTGTGAGAGGGCGCACCGTGGGTGCGGCCAGGTGCCAGGCCAAGGTCACAAGGGGGGTGGGTCCTGCGTGGATCTCCCTGCCAACTGTGATGTACAACCCAGTCTGGCCGAGGGCAGAGGCTCGGAGGCCAGTCACCAAAAGGCAGACAAGGGAAGATGGCAGAGGCTGGAACCACACCCGACTCCCTCCCCAGGACTCCTGGCAGCCCTGCAAGACCCTCACCACAGGACGCCACTCCAAGGGGCAAGGGTCTGCAGGCCGTGTGTGGCTGCCTTCTCAGCCCCTGAGGTCCCACAGAAGTGCCCCATCTTACCTGGAAGAACACTTAGACAGGACAGGGCTTGAGAGACCAGTGAGGTTTTGATGTTTGCTGAGACATAACCAAGGTGACTTTTCTTTGCTAACTTTTGCAGTTTTTTGGACTCTGGGTGCATTGTAACAGTTGTGCTTCCCTCTGTGAAATAATTTGCCAGGAAAATCCTCAGAAATAAATGGCAAGCAGTGTGTATTGTTTATGGGGAACGTTGGCAAGGGGAGGACACACACCTTCTGAGGGCTCACCGGTTGACAGCATGACGCTGGGTGCTTGGGGCAGTGCCTCCTAGTTAATTCACGCAGTAACTCTCTAAGACAGGAATAATGCTCCTCGTTTTTAAATCAGAAAGACTGAGACCCACAGAGGATAAGTTACCTGCCCTGCATCTCTCAGCTAGAAAGTGGTAGAATTGGACGAGGTCTGTGTCGGATGCACAGCTGTCACTCTTGGCAGGAAAGACTCTGGTGTTTGCTCAGCGACTGCCCACATGAGGCACAGAGAGGAGGGCTTGTACCCTGCTAGGGCTGGCAGGGCTCAGGGACTCCCGGTGGTCTGCGACAACAGGATGGATGCCCTGGGAGCTCAGGACCCAGGGGAAGATGCACGTGGGGGAGCAGGTCCTCATCTGCCTGGGACGTTCCCTTTGGTGCCATGAGCTGCTTTTACCCAGTGATAGGACAGGTGTCCTATAAGCCTGCACCCCCTGTGGGAAAGCAGACGTCTCCACAGCTGGCTCTGCCCTGCAGCACACACGGGGGAGTGTCTTCCGGGAAGAGCGGGCTCCTTCCTCGCCAGCCCTGTCCCTGTACGTCGGTGTGGCTGCTGAGGCTGGGACAGGCAGCCATGCTGTGACTCTGGGTTGTGAATGCCCCCAGGACAGCACAAGCTGGGAGCACCAGGGCCAGGCAGGTGGCGTGCAGGTGTGTGTGTGCTGGTGGGGCTGAGGAGGGTATCAGAGCTTGGTTCAATACAAACAAGAGCTTGTGCAGTCGTTTCAGTTGCCGGGACTGACATGGGCTGCCCAGGGAGCTTGTGAGGATGATAAGGGCAGCCTGGCCTGCCTTGATTCCTGCCAACGTGGGAGTGGTTCGTGACTGGGCCCTGCACTTCAGAAAGCTGGCTGGGCAGCCTCTGGGCCAGGCCTGGACGCCAAATCTTCTGGACAGTGAGCACCAGGCCTCCTCTGAACCCCAGCTCAGGAAGCTTCAGTCCGGGAAGCAGGGATCCCGGGCAGCCAGCTGAACAGGGCTGCAGAAAAACATGACAGCAGTGTGTGCCCTCACTGGCCCACGCTGCAGTGCCTGGCTACCTAGCCTTCCTAGGGCTGCTGTGACACACCCACACACATGGTGGCTTCACACAACAGATAGTTACTCACAGTTCTGGGCCGGAAGCCAAATGCAGGTGCTGGCAGGGCCACGCTTCCTCCGCAAGCTCTGGGGGAGAATCCCTCCTTGACTCTTCTGGCTCCTGGTGGCTGCAGGCCTTCTCCGGCCCACTCTGTATCACTCTAGTCTCTGCCTGTGTCACCACGGGGCTGTCCTTCCTCTGCATGAGGCTCTGTGACCTCATCCCTTCCGTCAAGATGCCAGGGACTGGACATAGGGTCCCCCTTTAACCCTACCTTGATGACCTCTGCATGCACCCTGTTCCGAACAGGTCACGTCCACAGGCAGCAGGGTTGGCACCTGGCCATGCCCTTTAGGGACACGGTTGGCACATAGCATTGGCTAAGCTCTATCCAAAGGGGAGTTTATTTGGGCAAGGATTGGAGATTCTGGGAGGAAAACCAGGAAGGCAGAGCTAAAACAAATAGACAAACGACGAAAATCGGCAACGACATCAAACGTGGTGGCTTCCTGAGCCCTCCTGCAC
This sequence comes from Cebus imitator, assembly GCF_001604975.1. Lineage (NCBI taxonomy): Eukaryota > Metazoa > Chordata > Mammalia > Primates > Cebidae > Cebus > Cebus imitator. The sequence goes on from NW_016107841.1 coordinate 158,027, forward strand.
CAGAAGTGTCTGGAGAGGGCTGTCATACCTGCCGTCTGCCCTCCCTGCAGCGTTGACAGCAGGCTGGAACAGTCGTCCTCCGGCCCTGCTGTGGGGGTGGCACCTACTCTATCCTGGTTCAGGACTCACTCTCCTGTGTTTCTCCTACTTCATCCTTCCTAAGGCCAACCCTGCTTCGGTCCTCTGCCCCCACAGGGCCCCTGCTAAATGTCCTTCACCTCCTGCTTCTACAGCTCGATCCCGACAATGGGCTCCTAGCAATGCGGTGAGATTCCAGAGCCGACCTGCCATGCTTGTAGCTCTTGTGTCCAGCACACACTGCGCTGGGCCTCTGTGATCCAGATGTGCATGAGACAGTGTGGCTCCATGTCCCTCACGTTGAGTTGTAACCCCCAGCACTGGGGGAGACACTAAGAGAAACATGATCAGATCATGAGGCCAGATATCTGCCTTGCTGTTCTCATGATAGTGAGTTCTCGTGAAAGCTGGTTGTTTAAAAGTGTGTAGCACTTCCCCTTCTCTCTCTCTCTCTTTTCCTCTCTCTCTGACCATGTGAAGACCTGCCTGCTTCCCTTTCACCTTCCATCATTTTTGTAAGTTTCCTGAGGCCTCCCCAGAAACAGAAGCTTGCACAGCCCACAGAACCCTGAGCCTATTAAACCACTTTTCTTTCTAAATAACCCAGTCTCAGGTATGTCTTTATAGCAGTGCGAGAACAAACTGATACAGGAAATTGATACAAGGGAAGTGGGACATTACTATAAAGATACCAGAACATGTGGACGTGACTTTAGAACTGGGTAATGAGCAGAGGTTGGAACAGTTCAGAGGGCTCCGAAGACAGGAAGTTGTGTGAAGGGTTGGGACGTCCTAGAGACTTGTTGAATTGTTGTGACTGAAACCCTGGCAATGATATGAACAGTGAAGTTCAGACTGAGGTGTTCGCAGATGGAGATTAGGAAGTTACTGGGGATTGGAGTAAAGGTCACTCTTGCTCTGCTTTAGCAGAGAGCCTGGCAGCATTGTGACCCTGCTCGAGGGATCTGTGGAACCTTGAACTTGAGAGGGATGATTTAGGGTATCTGTGGAATGAAATTTCTAAGCAGCAAAGCATTCAAGATTTGGCCTGGCTGCTTCTAACAAGGTGTGCTTATGTTTATGAGCACAAAAAAATTACCTGAAACTAGAATTTATATATAAAAGGGAAGCAGAACATAAGTTTGAAAAATTTGCAGGCTGGCCATGTGGTGGGGAAGAAAAATTCATTTTTGGAGGGGGGAATTCAAGCCAGATTCAGAAATTTGTATAAGTAAAAAGGAGGCAAATATGAATAGCCAAGATGACAGGGAAAACACATCCAGGCATTTCAGAGACCTTCACAGCAGACTCCCCCATCACAGGAGGCCTCCTGGAGGCCTGAAAGGGGAAAACCGTTTCGTGGGCCTGGCTAGGCCCAGGGCCCCACTGCTCTGTGCAGCTCTGGGACATGACACCCTGCTTCCCAGTCACGACAGCTCCAGCCATGGTTGTCTCAACTCCCATGGCTCAGAAAGGGCCCCAGAAATGCCTCAGGCCACTGCTCCAGAGGGTGCAAGGTATAATAAACCTTAGTGGCTTCCAGATGGTGTTAAACCTGTGGGTGTACAGAGGGTAAGAGTTGAGGGCCCCCACCTAGATTTCAGAGAATGTATGGAAATGCCTGAATGTCTAGGCATAAGTCTACTTCAGGGGTGGAGCCTTCATACAGAACCTTTACTAGAGCAGTGTGGAGTTCTGTACTAGGAGAATGTGGGGGTGTCCACTGAGGCACTGCCTAGTGGAACTCTGAGAAGAGGGCCACCATCCTCCAGGCCCTAGAATGCTAGATTCACCAACGGCTTGCCCTGCACCCCTGGAAAAGCTGCAGACACTCAATGCCAAACCTTGAGAGCAGCTGTGGGACTTGAGCTCTACAGAGACAGAGGGGCAGAGCGTCCAAGGCCTCGGGAGCCCACCCCTTGCATCCATGTGGCCTCAATGTGAGACATGTAGTCAAAGGAGATTATTTTTGAGCTCTAACATTTAATGAACTCCATGCCGGGTTTTTAGCATGTTTAGGGCCTGTAGCCCCTTTGTTTTGGCCAATTTCTCCCATTTGGAATGGAAGCATTTACCCAATGCCTGTAGCTTGGAAGCAACTAACCTGTTTTTTATTTTGCAGGCTTATAGGTGGAAGGGTCTTGCCTTGTTTCAGACTTTGGACTTGGACTTTTGAGCCAATGCTGGAGTGAATTAAACCTTTGGAAGGCTGTTGGGAAGACATGATTGTGTTTTGAAAAATATGAAAAGGACATGAGCTGTGGGAGGGGCCGGAGGTGGAATGATATGGTTTGACTGTGCCCCACCCAAATCTCAAGTTGAATTGCATTCCCCTCGGAACACAACGGAGGTGACTGGATCATGGGGCCAACATCCTCTTTGCTGTTCTTATAATAGTGAATGGGCTTTCCTGAGATCTGGTTGTTTGAAAGTGTGAAGTACTTACCCTTTGACTCTCTCTGTCTCTCTTGCTGGCTATGTGAACATACACCTGCTTCCGCTTCACCTTCTGCCATGACTGTAAGTTTCCTGAGGCCTTCTCAGCCGTGCTTCCAGTACAGCCTGTGAAACTGAGTTAATTAAACCTCTTTTCTTCATACACTGCCCAGTCTCAGGTAGCTCTTTATAGTAGCATGAGGTTGGACTACTACCATGCGAGATTGGTCATCTCTTGCCCATTCTATGTTATAGACACCTGATGCTGTTAATCTGATCTGCTTTATTTATTCCCACCACCTTTGTATTTTGGGTTTTGCTTTTTGTTCTGGTGCAAGCCTGTTTACTTGAAGACTGTTAATTCTATCTATTTTGAAGTGACAAATCCCATAATGATTCTACAAGGTAGTAACATTATCCCTACTTTAGAAAATTTTGTTTAAACCCCTGCCATTCCACAGCCTACATAAGGAGTTAATCACTCCCCCACTGCACGGATGAGGAAACTGATTCTGAACAGCTGTGACTGGGAGATGAGATGACATTTCTGCATCCTGGCTCCAGAGTCTGAGCTGTATTTCTCTACCTTGCAGTGTTGATGAAAATCACCTTCTTCAGGGGGTTCTCCAAGGCCTTAGATCTCATCTAGCAGACGGGATTTTTAATGGACAGGCTCCTTTCCAGAGAGGGAGAGGGGTGTCCTCAGGAATGTTTCAACCATGAGGTAACAGAGAATTTGCGAAGATGGGCAGAAGAGGAAGAGCATGAAGGAGGGCAGAGGCCACCTGGGTACAGGTGTTTATTTTGACAATAGAGTAACTGTGAATACCCCAAATGAGCTTCCTGCGACATGACTGCAGTCACCTCTAAATGACGCTCTAGGTCAGGGCAATTATTATTTCCCTAGATGAGCAGAGCAGGTCAGCAAATGAGAGCCATTAGCTAGCCGTGGGCATGTCTGCCTAAAGCCAGGTCTGTCTGTCCTCAGACTGCACTCATGGCTTTACCTGGGTGTGGGTCTGCCCTGCTGGGTGCAGGTGGGGGCTCCTCAGGCAGAAAACCAAAGAGGTCCTTAGTTCTGAACAGCACTGGTGGTGCCCACTGCCCACGGGAGGTGGGGCTGGCAGGCACAGCCTGGGGCAAGGGGACTGCGTGATCCTTTGTGAAGTGAACACACAGTAGAACACGTGGGTACCTCTCAACAGAGATGCTGGTGGTGCTCCCTGGGCGTGGGGGCCAAGCGTGTACAAGGAGCAGCAGCGGAGCTGTGGGGACGTGGAAACTGCACCCAAGGCAGACCTTGCCTCTGACACGCTCTGATGGCTCTGTCCAGCGTCTGCCTCTCTGAGCCATGCTTCCTTCCTCGTCAGTGCGGCTGCTGTGAGGACTAAAAGACAGCTCCAAGGTGCAGCAATTGGTCCAGGGAAACACCGCTGAGCTGGAGCCCGGGCGAGGGGCCACCACAGGTAGCTCTGCAGCAACTGGGAAGGAAAGAGAGTTGGGGAGAAAAAAAAAAAAAGACTACACCCGGCTCAGCTGTACTGAATCTGAAGGAATCCAGGTGAAGGTGTTCCACACAGAGCCCAGGTGCCCGGAAGTCAGCCTGCATTAGAGGGTCCAGGTACCGCCTCACTGGACTTTCCGTAGGCATCCAAAGTGAGTGAGCTCCCCAGTAGCGTATACAGAAACAAAGCAAAACAGTACAAAGCTTAGGCCTGCGTCTGAACGGCAAACACAAGCAGAGCAGACAGAGCCAAAAATTCAGGGAGGGGCTGGAGGCTGCTGCAGTCTGGGAGAAAGCTCCCAGCAATGTGGGGAAAAGCTGCACACAGCAGCTGAACCGCCCTGCCCAAGGCAGGAAAGGTGGGATGCATACCCTCAAAATGAACCTTTCCTTGCCAGTAACCCCAAATGCAGATTGTATTTCCCCTCCTGGCGTTGCAAGTCCATCGATCCTTCCTTTTCTTCAAAGCGTCTGCAGCCGGTGTGGGAGTGGCTTCCCACAAAGTGTTCCAGGGCAGTGAAGTGCTGGCGGTTTCCCAAGGCGCCGAGGCCTCGGGCAGGCTGGCTGGCCCCGCCAGGGGAGGTGTTTGCAGTCCTGGTCGATGGACACAGAGGGCAAGACGCCAGCCCTTCTGGATGGGCTCCTCCCAGGCACAGCCACCCGGCTTCACATCCATGTTATTGTAAACCTCAGGCTGAGCCCTGAGAGGCTATAATCTGAAGGTTTAAAAATGCCAAATTCAATCCTTTGGGATGCAAAAGTGTAAGATAAACAGCTCTCTGTTCTGGCATCGGAGCAGCCTGTCACCATCTTCACTGTCCGCCCTGGCAGTTAACCCAGCGACAGCCACGTGTGAGGGCTCCGTGCTGACTCCCTTGCGGCAGCTCAGAGGCAGAAGTCAGGGTTCCTGCGCTGGCTGCCTCTCCGTGGGTCACTTTCATTCTCTGTCAAGGGCAGATGAGAGCCCCTCTGCTCAACACACTGCTGTCTAAAAATAAGCACAGTCGTGAATGGGAATAGGCTTTGTAAACGTAAGCACCCCTAGTGATGAAGGCGTTATGGCCGCCGCACACTTGGGCCCAGACTCTCCCTGGAACGAGGTGGCCGCTGCCGCTGCATGCTGTTTTCTTTCAAGGCTGGTCTCATCTCCATCAGCACGTTCTCCTGGTTTTATTGTTTCATAGCCTGAAAATGTCTTGCATGTGCTGCTACAGTTCGCCTGTTTTTGAAGAATGCTTGTTCTTGTTCACCAAAACCTGAGTGCCGTTGCAATGAGGCTGTTTTGAGCTGAGGCACAGCTATAAAGACAGGGCTGGAACACTGGGGGGACCCTCACGGATCCTCTGATTTGTGCATGATCTTGGAGGCTCCACTTACACTGACTGCTACCCCACACGGCTGGGCACCCACGGCTCAGACATTTCTCACCATCTGCCACCTGCAGCCCCGGCCTCGCCCTTGACACTGCAGGGAGGGACGGAACCCTGGGCTGTGAGTACTCTTCAGGAGGAGGAGGACCCAGCTGCAGCGTCCCCCAAGCTTCCCGTCACCTCTGGCCATGTCGCACACAGCCCTTAAGCTCATATCGAGTCATCCCATGCAGAAAACAAGTTGCTGAGGAGAAAGATTTATTGCTATTAAAAAAAAAAAAAACAAAACTGAATGCTTTTGTATTTCTTTTTTTTTTGGTAAAAGTACACAATTGAGTAGAAATTTTGAAAAATAGAAGAAATCACTTTAAAAATAATCCTATATAATCTCCTAAGCCAGAGAAAACAACTGGGAACATTTCAGGGCTCTTCTCTTTTTCTTCCAGCGCATATAATTAGTTTCTACATGACATTAATAGTATTGTATTGCATTTATTGGTTAATAATATCTTTTTTCTCCTTTCTTTCTGTTTTTTTTTTTTTTGAGACAGAGTCTCACTCTGTTGCCAGGCGCCAGGCTGGAGTCCAGTGGTGCGACCTTGGCTCACTGCAACTGCCACCTCCCGGGTTCAAGCAATTCTCCTGCCTCAGCCTCCCAGGTAGCTGGGACTACCCGTGCGCGTCACCACGCCCAGCTAATTTTTTTGTATTTTTAGTAGAGATGGGGTTTCACCATGTTGCCCAGGATGGTCTCGATCTCTTGACCTCATGATCCACCTGCCTCGGCCTCCCAGAGTGCTGGGATTACAGGCGCGAGCCACAGCGCCCGGCAATAATATCATTTTATATTTTAGAATATCCCAGACTTTTTACAATTTATTAAACACTCTCTGTGACATTGTTTTAGTGGCTTCTAAGCACTTCTGTGGGAGGAGAGCTCTATTACTGTCCATTTCTTTCCTTTTAACATTTCCTTTCATGGCAGGCATTGCTGTCTGCCATTTTACGATGTCTTTAGTGATTTATTGTCTGTATCCTTAGCTAAAATAGAAGCTTCAGCAGGCTAGGGTCTTTGCCCCTTTTCCTGCTGCTGTATTAAAAGAACACAGAATAATAGGCGACCCATGGCAGACAGTCCACAAATATTTGCTGGATACAGGAGTGGCGTTAACCAGTCATCCTCTGATAGACACTTGAAGTGACTACGCACTAAACTACATTCTATGTCAGTCTTTTTGCTCTTAAGGCAAATCTTCAATGAGACCTTTCCAGGTCAAAAAGCCTGGACATTTAGTTGGCTTCTAATAAAAATCAACAAATGATCCTCCAGAAATTCTTCTGTAACTTATATTCTTATCAACATATAAGAGAGCTCTATTTTTTCACTCCTTCCAAAATTTTCATTGGCATTTATTAATATTTCAGTAATAGGTACAAACGATAGATAACTTTTATCTTAATTTGAATGATAATTTTAACAAATTAGAATGTTTTCACATATTTATTCATCATTTATATTTTCAATTGCCTGTTCATTTTCTGACAGTGTTATTTTATTTTTTAGATTTCCTTATATTTTAAGCATATTGATCTGTCACACATAGCAAATATTTTCATTTGCCACTTGTAATTTAACATGGATATAGTGTTTTCACACATAAAACATTACTCTTGTACATAGTCAGACACGTTCATGTCCTTATGACTTCTGGTATTTTGTGCACAGAAACCGTGTGGCAATTTTCCATCAGAGCCCAGCTGTAATAGCAGGATCTCTTTTAAAAAGACAGTTCCTTCCTGAATATAGGCTCCTCAGCATCCCTGCTGGAGACAGGAAGGAGCCATACATCTCTCAGAGTGGATTAAAGTTCAGCCTCGTGGCAGAGACAAGACGTACGGCCTTTTGTAAGGGCATATTGCAATGGGCACCTAATGCGGGCTGCGCCGTGGGGTCCAACCAGCAATGAAATATTAAAGAGGGAGCGACCGCAGAGCAGGAAAGGCTGTTCTGTCCTGCACACCTGTCCTCTTAAAATTTATCTTAATCCCGCATTCCTGATGTTTTACCATCTGTCGACCTGCCTTCCCTCCCTGGAAATAAGTCAGGGGCTTGAATTAATTTTTTGCTACATTTGCCGTGTCTCTTCATTTATTCCATATGTTCATTACCTTCAGTGTGCAGTGACTCCTGCCCAGATCTCTCCGCTTTCATCACGACGCTTTCATTTTTATTTCTTTGCTTTGGTCTACAAAACATGTTTTATTGTCCTTATTAATCCCTCTACTGATATCACCTCAGACTCTATTATTTTTCAAGAAAATTAAACCAATTTTTAAAAGCCTTATTATTTTATGCAGGTGAACTAAAAAGAGATATCTTCCAATGGACCGTGTCTTCACCAAATTTATATCTTAGCCAAGTCTCACTCTGACAAGACTTGGAGATTGTCAAAACTCTGAACTTGTGATTTGACTTGGTAGGAAATGGAACTGTGGGAGAGAACACGGAAAGGCCGTAAAGGCAGAGGACGTCAGAGCGTCTTGAATAAGAACGGGCTGTTTAGAGCTGAGATTGCGATCACTGGCTCTCACGCTTCCGTGCACAGGGTAAGTCCCATGAACTCTGATGGGAGATCGCTCATGGACATCAAAAACGAGACCTTTCTGTGTGACTTGCTGAGCTTCTCACAGAGGGGAGAAGCGCAGCTCCCTGCTCCCTGTCAGCCCTTCGCTTCTCACCTACCCCTTTGAGGGTTTCTCCGAAGCTGCTTTCAGCGTCTTGGAGTCTTTTATTTAAACCGAATGGCCCGATGCCCTGATCCGAAGATGAGGCAGCAAGTGGCGGGCTGAGCTGAGAAGCTGCGCAGGTGGGCTTTGTGGCACTGAGGCTCTGCCGGTGGTTCTTTTGTTTCAGCAGACAAACACTTCCGTTTTCTAAGTTGGTGCCAGAGGAAAGAAGCATCTTCCATGCAGTCAGGAGATGGGAATTAATGATCAGGGAGCCCACAGCCTAACTGTCTCTCTAAAATTTAAGTTATGAACTATCACTGAATTTTCTTGCTTCATTTGTTTTTTTAAACTGCTTTTGGAATGAGTTTAGGTGTCAAAGCTGCTGGTTTATCACTTCAATGAGCAATGCTGGGCTAAGGTCCTAACTTCGCCAATGTCATCAGTAGTTATTGGACAACAGTGAGGCATTTGTCTGTAGACGCCAATACCAGGTGTGCGATCTATTTGGGGCAGCAGTGTAAAGGTAGGTAGGCACTTTTCAGTGGAAGCTAAGGGTCAGCTCATGAAGACAGACAGTGAGTTACAATTTGGCAAAGTCCGTGGTGTCCTGAGCATGTGGGGTGAGAAGCTGGCTCTACCTGGCTTGTATCCAGAGGGCAGGGGGCAGACATGCCACAGATCTGGGCTCCCTGGCTTGTATCCGTGGCCCTGTGGAGGGCCTGTACTCTGAACAGAAGGCAGTACATGGGCACACACACAGTATAAATGCACACACACGTGCCCACACACATGGCATTCAAGCATACACACAAACACAAATTTAGCATGCATACATTCATGCCCACACACATAATGTACACACAAACATACACATGTGCATACATAGCACACACAAATATGCATGCAGCATACACATATGCACACACACAGAGCACACACAAACACACATACACACACATATATAGCATACACACATGCACATAGAGTGCACACACACTATACACACATCTAGTATGTAGGCACACACATTAGCACACACATATATATGGCATAAATTCACACAGCATACAAACACACAGGTCACACACACACAAGCACATGTGCAACATACACAAACATACACCTCATGCACATATGCATATGCTCACAGTTGCGCACACATGTATATCACCTAGGTGCACACAGGCACTCATAAAGCATACACACACAAACACACACATAGCATACATAACAGGTACACACGACATACACACAATTACATATGTAGCACACGTGCACACAGGCAACCACTCACATAACATACAAGAACTTTCACAACCATAGCATGCCCCCATGAGCGCAAATACAAATGCAGTATACAGACACACACAGAACACAAAACATGCACACACACAGCATACACACATGCATACACATTGCATATACACACAAACACACATGTAGCATACACACATAGCATGCACACACATAGTATGTAGGTACACATAGAAATGCACATACAGCATAGACACACACACGCAAAGTGTGTATACTTTACAGTCTGCTTTTATTTAAGAATCAGAATTCAGCCAAATGGATGAAGCATCCGTTTTGAATTCCCTCCAGGGGCTGTGAAGGGTGTTTTTCTTCCCAGCTGCCTCTCTGTTCTTTAACCTCATGACTCTCCTAACTGGCCCCACCCTCCAACCAGGTCTGTGTCCCCCCACTCCTGTTACCCAGTGTGGGGTGCATTTCCCTCCCTGCTATTCTCTGTGTCTGCGTCTTTCCCAGGCCCCAGGGCACCTGCTGCTGCAAATTCTTGCACCTGTCTCATTTCCCATAGAGGTCTGTGCAGGAAATCACATCTAGACAGTAATAAAATGACCAGAATATCGGCACAGCTAATTCTTCCTAACAGCGAGAAAACACAAGCAACAGATTAAGGATCTGATGAAGACATGCAAAACCTTCTGTAACACACAGGTACCCGGGGAGCCACTGAGAACCTGTCCTGTGCAAGCACCATGCTGGGCACCATCCGAGACGTGGGCAGAGCTGCCTGCCGCTTGACCTGATGGAGGTCTGCGCTGGGCAAAGGGCCCTTTCTCCTGCAGGCCATGGGCAGCCCTTCAGGGAACTTCGGGAGAGTGTGGCAGGGTCTGCAGTGCAGCTCGGGTGGGTTACCCCAGGACTGTGTTGCAAAGGATTTCAGGACCTGGGAAGCCGCCTGACCCCCCAGAGATGCAGGGAGCCCAGGGAAGGCTGGCGGAGGCCCTGGAGAGGCACGGGGTTTACCTCTTGGGACCCAGGCTATGTCATGCCCTGGCCTCCCAGGAGCCTCCCCTCAGAGTTGGGATTTTAAAAACTCCAAAAGGAGCCTCACCTTTCCTCAAACAACTCAATAAAAAGTGAATGTGCACATGTTGTCCAAGTAGGAATGACATTCCTCTGATGGCTGTGTGGGCCCTGCCTAACTGCAGAAATGCTGTCTCATCAGAGAGACGTCCAAGCCTGAGCAACAGAAACGCCCCATCACTTACTCCATGGAATACATGTCGACCCCTCCTAGGGGAGGAGCCCCCAGCTTGGGACTGAGGCTCTGAGGATTCCAGGCCCTGCTGCTGACATCCTGAGTCTGAGGAGGAGACAGGCAGGGGGTGAATGTACCCACAAGGCCTGGAATCCTCCTGTGCGCTGGGCCCTGGGCTGGGTTTCAGGGATGCAGCAGTGAGCATGTCAGACGTGGCCTCGGACTGCTGCCCAGCTCACAGGATCTGCAGCAGTGCAGATGAGTGTGACAGAGTCCCACTCTACACAAGTAATTAAACGCAGTTATAACCAGCAGCAAGGTGAACAAGTGACAAAAGCCTCTTGGAGACGTCCGAGCCGAGCGGCAAGGTGAACGTGACTAGTTGGGTCAAAAGCAGGCCAGGGAAGTTGCTCACAGGCAGAGAAGTGTGTTGGGGGAGGGCACAGTGTTTCAGGGAGTCCAGGGGACTCGGGCGGCCACAGGGGGCGTGTGTTGGATACCCTGGGGTGCTGGGCTGCGCAGGTATCAGGAACATCACCATCAGCACCCATAGCTGGGTCTAGGGTAACAGGGAGACTTCCACTCAGAGAGGGTGCATGCGTAATCAGGCTTCTGTGGGAAACGTTCCTGGGTCCACCTTGGGTGAAAGTGTGGAGCCTGTGCAGACACTGGGGCAAAACCTGGGAGGCCAGGGGGAGGGGGTTAGGTCAATGCCCACGGGATGCAGAGGCAGAGACAGAGGCAGGAAGTGCGTGAGGGTGAACCAACAGGACTGGACGCTAAGTGGAATGTGGGGGGATGGGAGAGGAAATCTAGGCTGCCCTGGACACTGCCTTCGACATCCGGAGAGGCCGGATCTGGGAGATAGGCATGGCTGGGAACCCTGGAGGAACTTGAGCTCTGGGTTCTGACAAGGCACCTAAGGGTAACTCCGTGGGTAGATGTGTCTCTGTCTGCACTGGAGTGTGACGTGGCACATGCCCTGTGGGCCGTGACAGCCACGAGCTGGGATAAGGTTTTCCTGGGAGTGAGAGGTGAAGGACCACAGTGGAGCCTGGGAACGTCACTACCCGTGAGGCAGGAGGACGAAGGGCAGCGGAGGAGACGCTGGGAGGTGGCTGCAGAGGCAGGATGCTCAGGAAGGAGGCTGCTGGGAAACCAAATGGGGCAGATGGGAACCAAGGACGCAGGCAGCCCGAGGGCGGATCCACGTCGTCGGAGTCTGGGCGTCTGGACAGAGAGGTCTCTCAGCAGCTCTGCCAACCGCAGCAGCCCATGGGGACTGGATGCCGGCTGCAGAAGCGAGGGAGGGGACTCTGCCTATGGAGAGATGGGGCTGCAGAGGGCCGGGGAGAAGCACAGCCTGCAGCAGCGAGGGACGTGTGGTCGGAGGTCTTGGCTTTGCGTTCTGCCGTTGACGAAGTGGGGTCTGGGTGCAAGGCACTGAACATGCTGGAGCCCTAACGAAAAGGAAGGACGTGGGGGCTGAAGGTGAAGCAGCTGGGGGAACACGGGACGCAGACTACCAGAGGGCAGATGCATTTCCCATTCCCTTCAACAGAGCAGGGGACATGGGACACAGATGACCAGAGGGCAGGTGCATTTCCCATCCCTTCAACAGGAGCAGGGGACATGGGACACAGATGACCAGAGGGCAGGTGCATTTCCCATCCCTTCAGCAATAGCAGGGGACATGGAACACAGACAGCCGAAGGGCAGATGCACTCACCATCCCTTCAACAATAGCAGGGGACATGGGACACAGATGACCAGAGGGCAGGTACATTTCCCATCCCTTCAACAGGAGCAGGGGACATGGGACACAGATGACCAGAGGGCAGGTGCATTTCCCATTCCCTTCAACAGGAGCAGGGGACATGGAACACAGACAGCTGAAGGGCAGATGCACTCTCCATCCCTTCAACAGGAACAGGGGATATGGACGCAGAGTACCAGAGGGCAGATGCATTTCCCATCCCTTCAACAATAGCAGGGGACATGGGACACAGATGACCAGAGGGCAGGTGCATTTCCCATCCCTTCAACAGAGCAGGGTACATGGGACACAGATGACCAGAGGGCAGGTGCATTTCCCATCCCTTCAACAGGAGCAGGGGACACAATTTTCTGGAAGGAGAAGGTGTGGGAATGCAAACCAACAGATGAGCACTCTTGGGCATAGAGAGAGAAATTATTAGAATCATCTTTTCCTGTGTTTCATCCTAGTGATTTGCTAATTCTATGCATAATAACACATAAGAAAGAGGAGTTTTTCTTTTTTTCTTTTTTCTTATTTGAGACAGAGTATCACTCTGTAGCCCAGGCTGGTGTGCAGTGGCGTGATCTTGGCTCACTGCAACCTCCGCCTCCTGAGTTCAAGTGATTGTCCTGCTTCAACTTCTCCAGTAGCTGGGACTACAGGCACCCGGCACCAACCCAGGCTAATTCTTATATTTTTAGTAGAGACGGGTTTCACCATGTTGACCTGGCTGGTCTTAAACTTCTGACCTCAAGTGATCCACCTGCCTTGGCCTCCCAAAATGCTGGGATTGCAGGCGTGAGACACCACGCTCAGCCAGAAAGGAGTTTTTCATGCATCCTAGCTGTTGTCCGAGTCTCTGAATAATCTAGACAAGTCTTCACTTTTGGGCAAGAGTTCACTTATTCCGTACATTCATTTTTTCACAGCTGTGCAGTGGGTACCGGCTGTGCACTGTGGTGAGTGTCTGCTGGTCAGTCACAAAGACAGGGCACCTCCCTTCCTGTGTGTTGCTGTCTGTGAGTGGAGAAGGACAGGGATTTCCCCCCAGTATATGTTTATCCCTTCCTGATTGTAAAATTTCAAATTCTTGGTGAGTATAAGGATAAGATTATACTCCCCCATTTCCTCTGTAGACAAGAGTGCCCATGAGTGTGGGCTCTGATCCCAAAGGCATGAGCAGAAGGGTGGGGTGAAAATTCCAGCAGGTGCCTTTATAAAGGAGAAGGCATCTCTGTTACAGGGAGGAAGCCACTCCTGCTGGCTGGAAGAGGAATTCGAGGGCAGGAGCTCAAGCAGCCTTCTCAGAGCATGGGTCGTGTCATGTGTGGGGATGGCTGAGGAGCGGAACTGAGGAAACCAGAGTCCCTGATGTTTGTGGAGCCGTCACACCGGCCCCAGACCACTTATCTCTGAGCTTATTTTATTTGAGGTAAAAATAAACCTCTATCTTATTTAAGACCCAACTGTTTTCGGCGTTCTGTTACTCACACAGCTGGAATTATCCCAAATAATGTGAGTAGACAGAAAATAATCATATAAACAAGTAAGTATGTTGTTGAAATAAGCGACCTGGTGGCCATGACCATCATGCAGTCACGTGGACGTGATGGACAGGAGGGAGGGCCTCCCTCAGAGAAGCCTGTCGGGGAAGACTTTGTTAAGGTGAGATCTTAAAGGAGTGAACACTACAAGGATGGAAGGCAGAGAATTCCAGGCAGAGGGGATGGCCCCTCCCCTGTGACTGCACATGAGTCACAGCATGGATTACAGCCGTCAGGGTTCCTGTCAGTGAAATACAGTAACATGAACCTTTGCGGATGAGCGAACGCTTGCGGGAGGCGAAAGCCAGCTTAGGCTGTGCACCCTCCAAGGGCAACACTCGGCCCATGTAACCAGCTCATAGGAGCGGCGCACAGTGGGGTGCGGAGCCCAGGGCAGGCGCCCCCAGCGCTTCCTCCTCACTGGGCTTCTCACAGGTGTTCCCTCCCTGGGAAGAAGGCTGGGGCCATGGCTTCTGGCCACTTCCTGCTCTGACCAGCACAAGAACAGTTCCTCTCTCTGTCTAGATTTTAAAATCTCCAGAATGGTGTTTGAATTAGACCTCAACGTTTTTAAGTCCCCAAAGAGTTTTCTGAGTGGCCTCTCCTCCTGGGGCTACTTGGAGTTGGACAGCTAAGACATGAGGAGTGGAGGGTGGCCAGATGGGAGGGTCAGGGTCCCACCTCCAGGCTCTGAGAGGTGTGGGGAGAGGGAGGAGGGCCGGGAGGGAGGCGCCAGGGGTCTCAGAGTTGCCAGATCAAAGGGTCTTGCTTCTCATCTGACAGCAGTGGTCTCTTTAATCTGAACTCGCATTGCGCTCTGGGGTAAACACGTGGGCTCTGCAGTCAGAGACACGCAGACTTGAGTTCTGTTCTGCCACTCAGCAGCCTCAGTAGCCCGATGAAGTAAAACCATGTCTATACGTGCATGACACAGCTCATGACACGTAGTAAGTGATTAACAAATGTTGGTTTTTATTAACGACCCTGGAAACAGGATTTTTTCACATTGTTTTACGGAAAAGAAAAATGAGTGCTACACAAGTCCCACGGAAACCATGCTGCTGAACGGGGTTCCAACCCAGCTCTGTATAACTTCAAAACTGCTCAGCAGCACCCCCGTTACCTCCTGGAGACATGACGCGTAGGTGTGACAGCACGGAGCTCCCTGTCACATCGTCTTCAGCGCGTTAATTAAAGCTCTTCGCGCTCATCTTTCCCTAACTTTTATACTCAAGGGTCATTCATCGTCTTCAACAATTGAAATTCAATGATTTTTTCCCAAAGTAAACAATAATTATCCAACTTCAAGTTGAATTAAATAAACTCAACTTAATAAGAACTTGCATTTCACGGTAACCCAGGGGTTATCCATGCAAAGTCTCTTGAGCCAGACACATGCCCTGTGCGGCTCTGTGAGGGTTGTGTGGAGTAAATGACAGAATAAGCCCCAGGCTGTCCGCACTCACATGTGCCCTGGACATGAGGGGTCGGTGCCAGGTGTGTGAAACAGCAGAATAAGCCCTCCAGGTGGCCTACACCAGTGCCTTGTGTGCTAACAGGAGTTCTGCTCAGTTTTCCACTGTGTGATTTCAGGTAAATTATACGGCTTTAAAGGCATCGTTTCCTCACTTTGGAAAAGGACAAAATACCCATCCGCCTGCATGAGTCAGGATGGGGGTATAACTCCCACAGGAAACCTGATTGCAGCGGCTTAGCACCACTGAAGTCTGTTTCTCATCACTGCTGGACCCAGCTGAGCAAGCAGGTGCCCTGGGTACAGAGTGAAGGTGAGGCCACCTGACCCTGCAGGCCTCATGGTGTGTCCCTGGAGGCCTCGCTGTTTCTCACATCACAGGAGAATGGTGGTCAGCAAGGCTCTGGGCCAGCCCGGGCCCTTCCGTGCAGTGGCTCTTCCTGCCGATCCTCAGAGGGTTCCCCCGTCACCCCACAAGGGAGGGAATTCAGGCTCACAGGAGCCTCTCAGGTTCATGCCTGGAAGTGGGGCTGGGCTCTCTGCTCACATTCCAGTGACCAGAGCTCCACCTTGCAGCCCAAGGGGTCTGGAGATCCGAGCCCAGCTGTGTGCCCAGGAAGGAGGGGAGAGCATGGATGCTGGCGAGCCCGTGGCCCTCATCAGTGTCCTTTCTCACAGGGTTGTGCAGGTGCCACTTAGGCAATGTGTGGGGGAGTTCTGTGAACGCCACAGCCTATGCCGTGCAGGCTCTGCCACTGTGTTCAGCTTTTGTCCTTTCCATGTCAGGCAGATCAGCCAAGGGCTGTGTGGAGCCACGCGGAGGTCTGGGGGCACACAGGGTGCAGGCAGCTGAGGACAACAGGTTTTCTGAAGGCGGTGGGTGGAAGGGTGCACAGGGTGCCCATGGGTGGAGGGAGGCGGTGGGTGGAAGGGTGGACAGGGTGCCCAGGGGTGGAGGGAGGCGGTGGGTGGAAGGGTGGACAGGGTGCCCAGGGGTGGAGGGAGGCGGTGGGTGGAAGGGTAGACAGGGTGCCCATGGGTGGAGGGAGGCGGTGGGTGCAAGGGTGGACAGGGTGCCCAGGGGTGGAGGGAGGCGGTGGGTGGAAGAGTGGACACGGTGCCCATGGGTGGAGGGATGTGATGGCAAGAGCCACACTCACACGACCCAGTCCCAGGGGCTCTGAGCCTGGAGGACAGAGTGCAGCCCCTTGCCCCTTTCAAGCCAGGCCTGCTCCTGAGCTGAGCTCTCCCGCCTGGCCATTGGCGGCTTTCAGCTTGCACCTCCTGCCTGTCTCCTGCTTCTACCGCACTGAGTCTCAGAGGAGGCCGGGGTGGGCAGGAGTCCCTGTGGAAGACTGAGGAGGGGAGGAGCTGGGCCACAGCCCTCAGAGCAGTGGGGGAGATGCCGGGCAGGGACGTCCTGCTGCTGCTGCTGCTGCTATGTGGTGTTGTGTTATAGTTGTTCTGCTGTTGTACAGTTGTGTTGTTGTGGTATTGTGTCGTGGTGTGGGTCTGTGGTTGTGTTTTGTTCTTTGGTGTGGTTGTTCTGCTGTGTGGTTGTGTTGTGATGCTGTGTGGTGGTGGTGGTGGTGTGGGTCCGTGTTTGTGTTTTGTTCTGTGGTGTGGTTGTTCTGCTGTGTTGTTGTGTTGTGGTGCTGTGTGGTGTGGGTCTGTGGTTGTGTTTTGTTCTGTTGTGTTGTTGTTCTGCTGTGTGGTTGTGCTGTGATGCTGTGTGGTGGTGGTGGTC
>NW_016107841.1:175551-181406 GCF_001604975.1 Cebus imitator
TGTGGTTGTGCTGTGATGCTGTGTGGTGGTGGTGGTCATGTGGATCTGTGGTTGTGTTTTGTTCTGTTGTGTGGTTGTTCTGCTGTGTGGTTGTGTTGTGATGCTGTGTGGTGGTGGTGGTATGTGGTGTGCTTGTGTTTGTTGTATGGCTGTGGGGTGCTCTGTCACTGGTGGTTATGTAACATTGAGGCAAGAAGTTAAGGGTGCTGCCTGGACAGGTTCTACCTCAAGGCCTTCCAGGGCCTCAGCCGGGTCGGGGCTGGCAGCGACCCCTGTGCCGTGGCTGGCAGCGACCCCTGTGCCGTGGCTGGGCCTCCTGCAGTCCCTCTGCTGGCACCAGATCCTCTCGAGTTGGCACCAAGTCAGACAAGGGGAGACAGCCCAGGGGTCCACAGGCTGAGGAGGCCCTGGTCCAGCTGCTGAAACCCTGGTGCTCCAGGACATCCGGCGGCCAAGGTGAGCTGGCATTGACCCTGGCAAGGTCATCCAGCCTCACTTGGTTACTGTGGTCCAAACTTCTAGGGCATGCGGCGGAATGACCTGACATTCCCTGATGCCTACTCCCAAGAAGGGGCTGTGTTGGACTCCTGGATCCCTTCCCAGTGACAGAACAAGGGACCAAACCCCAGAGCACAACCAGCCTCTAGTGTGGGGCAGAGCGCCTGGTGCAGACATAGCGGCTGGTGGGTGTCCAGGGCTGGCAAGTCAGGACTCGGCCTCTTAAGGCCAAGGTGCCTCCTCTGCCAGAAGCCAAGTTGCTCGGCGTAAGGAAATGTGACAGCGGGGAGCCCAGGGTCGTGCCAGTCCCACGCCTGCTCAGCACCGTGGCCATCGAATTTCTCACGGCACGACTGGGTCTTGCTGTGCTTGTGAGCCTGCTGCAATCCAGGAGCAGCTGCGTAGAAGCCCATCTCCCAGTGGTGGGGGGCTGAGTGTGGCCTCTTTGTGTGCCTGTTGGTTCACTGTAGCCTGGGCTGCCCTCGTTCCCCCAGGATGATGAGTCCCCTGTCTGCCTGGTGGCCTCCGGTCTCTGCTTCAGGGCCTCTCAGCTCTGTCTCTGGCCGTGCGTCCCCTAGCCAGGGCTCCACAGGCCTTGGGGCTGCTGCTTCTGGTTTGGCCTGGTGGTCAGAAGCTCCAGCTACTCAGAAAGCTGTGCCGCCCTCACCGCCTCACAGTGGCAGGCAGACCCTGGGAAGATCATCAGTTGTATCAGATGGGATTCAAATGCACCCAGCAGCAGCCTGCCTCTTTAGTTCATGGTATTTGAGAAATGTGTACTATGTTTCATATACTTCCTAATACAGTTTACAAATTTGAGCAAAAGAAACATGCTACAAAAAAAATTTCTAATTCCCTAGGCTCGTATAAAACAATCTGCATGCAAGTTTGTCTTAAGAGGTAACATTCTTTTGACTCTTATTACTAGCTGGGCTTAAGTAGCCTATAAATTAAAATGCTGAAATGAGGATAAATAAAACATAATAAGTAGTAAGATTTATTCTCTGTAACCATACAGAAAACATTTTAATTTATAATTTTCTTTAGTTAAACCTTGCTTTTAAGGCACTACATCAGAAATTAATATACCGTAGCGTGCTCTCTCTCGCCTTCTCTCTCTCTGGGTCTCTCTTCCTGACTTTTCCTCTTTCTGACTCTATTTCTTTTCTCATTGAAATCACTTTTTTCAACCAACCCAGCTTTCCTTGTATGTTTTTCTAGATTTTCCGACACCTGGTTTCTCTCTGGATACCATTGTTTGCTGACGGTTGAGACGCACGCGGGGGCTGAAGCCTGATGAAGGTAACACGGACTCACTTGAGACATGACAGCCGCCCGGGTCCGCTCCAGCACTGCCAGGTTGTGGAGGGACAAGGACCAGGGAGGGCATGAACTGCAGCTGAGTAAGCCTCGCCACGAACGCAGGGCCAGATGGCACGCCCGGGCTCCTGAGGAAGCTGAGAGCAGGTGCGTTACCTGCATTTCTGAGAGCAAACGCAGCCCTGACCGTGCCTGCCGCTCACACGTGGGCCCAGGGTTTCCTGTGCAGCAGGAACGGAGAACAGGACAGCAGCTCGGCTACAGCCTCTTGCACTGCGCATCGGGGCTGAGTAGAGGTGGCCTCTGCGACTCAGCACAGACAAAACAAGACCGTGTTCCGACCCCGGAAGTGTCAAACACCCCCGTTCCCGACAATATGGGTGACTGATGCTTCCTCCACAAAGAAATCTTTCACCTCGCTCATTTGTCGTGCCTCCTGGTTAAGAGTCACTGCAATGCCCCTGCCTCCGTGTCCCCTATTTCCTGACAGCAGCCTGAGCTGAGAACCTCTGACTCCCACCCACAGTGGCCTGAGGGCAGCTTTGCTCAGAGCCCCTCTGCTGCTCAGATTCTGGACAGTGCGGCACTCGGGACTCCGCTCTGCCGTTGGAATAGCTCAGCCCCAGAGGAGGGCCAGGGGCGAGGCAGCCTCACTGAGACAGCAGCCCTGCTGAGAAGCCGCGGTCACTGGGAACTCCCAAAGAGCCGAGGCACCCGACCTGACACTGGACCCTGTGGCGGTGGAGAGCAACCATCTTCATCCCCAGCAGTCCGAACAGTGCTCTCCTCCACTCTGAGATGAGATCTTCAGGTAGCCCCTGGCTTTCTCCTGACACCTCCACCGCGGTCCACCTTCAAGAGGGGCCTTGTGTGTGTGCACAGCTGCACTCAACAGCCCAAGGCACCCCTCGGCCAGCCAGGCTGTGAGACTCCGAGACAGACAGGGAGGCCTGCCCTGGAGGGGCGGCGATGGCAGGTGGGTGGTCAGGGGCTGTCGTAATGCTGCGGGTGGGGGACCCGCTCTGCGGGGGGGGGGGGGCATGAGGGGAAGCTTCCCCAGGGAGCAGGGGCTTGAGCTGAGACTTTGTTTTCCAGGCAGAGAAGCAGAGTTTGCAAGTCACACACCTATGAAACGTGGGGTGTGCTTGAGGAACAAAGCGTGAGTGTAGCCGGGACGTGCGCGGTGCTCTGGCGGTGCAGAAGGGCTGCGGCTCTCCCGGTTCCTGCCCCACATCTCTTCTGCTTCTGCTTCTGCTGTCACCTCTCTTTCCCTGTTGCTGACCCTCCTGCCTGTGTCCCCTCTAAGGGTCCTAGTGACTGCCTCGGGCCACCTGGCTGTTCCAGGACCATCTCCCCTTCTCAAGACTGTAACATAAAAATGTCTGCAAAGTCCCCTTCACCACACAAGGTGACATATTTGTAGTTTCCAGGGGTTGGGAGCTGCACGTCATTGAGGGCCCTGACTCTGCCTCCAGGGCTGTGTGAACCAGCTCTGACGGCAAACATGAATGCACAGGGCAATGCACCTGCCTCTTCAGCAGCACTGTGAGCACAGTGCCAACCTCCTTTCTTTCCCAAGCTGTCACTGAATTTACACTAACAGGGAAGAACAAAGCAGGTTACCCACTGATGACACAGCACACCAAGCCAAGCCACTGGTCAACCTCGTGTCTGCAAGAATTAGAGCGAGAGAAGGACCCACGGTGCCACCTTTGGGGCAGAGCCTTTGCCCTTCCCCCAGTGACATCTTGCTCCATTTACAGCACTGAGGATTGCCCACATGGCAGAGAGGCGCTGAGGCACAGCGTCCACACTGTGACACCATGTGCTCCAGGAACGCCAGTGAGGAGCTCAAGGTCGCCAGGCCCAGCCACGGACTGCAAATGAGGCTCCCCGCTTCCCAGGGGAGCCGAGCCATCACAGCCCCACACATTCTGCTCTCACATTTTGAAGTGGCCTTCCCCTGCCTTGACATGTAATCATGGAAGGAATATGGCCATGAGCTGGTAGAACGCTCTGCGTGTTGATCCCATGCCTGCCCTGCTGGTGGTGGCCATTTGGGAGGATTAAATGGGACAGAGCCTGCAGAGCCACAGCTGCGGTGCCCCTTGCTTCTTGAGCAGCGCTGAACAGATGTCAGCTCCTTCCCTCTGCAGGCCTGCGCTCTTCAGAACTCACCTCTTGGGGCTTCAGCGGGGGGCTGACGCCAGTGAGGAATGGTGTTTCCTCTCCACCTGCAGGTTTCTGCTGCTCCCCTCCCAGAATAGCTCAAGTAGGCTGTGACCTCGGCGAGCACCCTTGAGAGACTCTCGAGGCGACTTGAGAAGTCGCACACGAGGCTGGTGCATCTGGGCTGGATCCATTATTCATGCACGCAGGTCTTGCCAAGCACGGTAATTTAGAGTTTCTGGAAGCGCGCACTGCAGCAACCATAAACTACGATCCGTGTGCTTCAGGGGAAAATTACCTTTCCCTTGCTGAAGCCAGGGGTCACGGCAGAGAGCTTGCACAGATGAAGCAAAGGCTGAGGAGGAGAGGGAGGCGGTCCGGGCCTTTCAGAAAAGCCCTTGGAGACCTCACGCTGGGAAATAGCCCCAGTCACCTGCACGACCTCCGCAGTCTCAGCTTCCTCCCTGGGAAATGAGTCACCGACTTGCACAAGGGCACCCCTCCACCCTCCCTGCTCCTCCCATGACCCCCTGGGAGTAACTGACTGCTCCCCCAAATCACCTCAGATGCTGCATGCTTATCTCCCGTTGTTTCAGGAAACCAAAAGTGCATGTACAGCCCCTGGCACACGGAGACCAGAATACCTCTCACATGTATATTTATCTCCACCTTCATAGTTCTCATGAAAAAGCATAGCTTTTATGTCTTCAGATGATATAAGTACGGAAGCACAGCTTTCTCCAGAAGACACAGCACTGAGACAGCAAATGAGCAGATACTAACAGACACCACTCATGCTACAGGGTGGAGATAAACAGAGAGAAATAAAAGAAAGGACGCAGCATCGGTTTTAGATTCTGGAGTGTGATGAGGATAAAGCACCTTGAGGAATCTGTGAGGTCGCTGCTAGCTTCTGATTCTGTCTTTTGCTTTCTGAACATGACACATCGGTGGCTGCATCACCCTCCCCACCGCAGTGCTGGATTCTCATTTCTATTCTCCCCAAAGCCCAGCTTCTCTGCAGAAATGAAGGCTGTGGTTCCACAGCGAGCAGGCAGGCTGTATGTGAGCTGGGAGGCGGCTCCTTCCGCCGGGACACATGGGGATCTCTTGGCCGTGCGGGTCCCCTGCGGCCTGGTCCCTGCCTCCTGCCTGGCCGGAGCCACATAAGGCTGGGTCCTGGGGCTCTTGGAGGCTTCCTCTTCCTTCAGACCTGGCTGCCTCCTTCCTTCTGGCCCCCTTGACCTGGACCTGGCGCTGTCTCAAGCCCTCCTTATGTCACAGTTGTTGACTGGTGACAAGAGCATCTGCGTAAATGCAGACCCAAGGGAGGGAGAGGGGGCCGTGGCCTGAACACCTGGGCCCCAGCAGGTTGGCGATGCCTTCTCAGGTGGCAGGTGGAGCCGAGGACATGTCACAGGGTCCCGCTGCATTCCCGCCTGCGGGAGGTCTCCAGAATGTGTCCCTGTCAGGGTGGGGACAGTGACATCCATGGGGCCCAGGGTGACAGCCAAGATGCCTCCTTCAGTTTCCTAGACCTCTGCTCGATCTCTGTCCTGTTTATGCAAAAATAGATCGTCTATTGATGGGCACCTGGCTGCACACTTTGGGATTGCACCAATGCCACTGAATTGTTCACCTGAAAAGGGCTAATTTTATGTTATGTGACGTTTGCCTTTTTTCCCCACCGTACAAAGCAGCCTTTTGAAATCTTTAAATCTGTAAGGCTGTCTAGAACCTCAGAGGTCACCTTCATCAACTCGCTCATTGTTCGGATGGGTAAACCGAGGCCACACCCCGATCCTGTGGCTTTTTCAGAGTCTCCTGGGTGACGATCCGGCTCTTGTCTCCATCAACCCCCCCCACGC
>NW_016107841.1:181481-189933 GCF_001604975.1 Cebus imitator
GCAAAGGTTGGAATTTGGAAGAGGCGGAAATCTCCAGAACTGAGGTCTGGGGGCTACGAACAGTGCTGGTCTTGCTGCACTTTTTGGATTACGTGTTTATTCGTCCGGGTAGGGGGCTGGGAAAATGAACGCCAACAGCTGCAGTTTGCAGCAACGCCAGATAAAACCCATTGATCTCCAAGGCCCCTTTATCGTTTTATGACTCTACAATTAACAGGCATCAGCTGCCATGGGGAGGGTCTCTCAGGCCCTCCGGTGCTCCATGGCCCCTCCCAACCCGAGCAGCTGGGTGGTCAGCCATTCTGAGTCCTCACAGCACAGTCTACATGGCAGGCAGATTCTGACTCCTCAAAGCTCAGTCTACATGGCAGGCAGATTCTGAGTCCACCTCAAAGCTCAGTCTACACGGCAGGCTGACTCCTCAAAGCTCAGTCTACACGGCAGGCAGATTCTGACTCCTCAAAGCTCAGTCTACACGGCAGGCAGATTCTGACTCCTCAAAGCTCAGTCTACACGACAGGCAGATTCTGAGTCCTTACAGCACGGTCTACACGGCAGGCAGATTCTGAGTCCTCACAGCTCAGCCTACATGGCAGGCAGATCCGGACTCCTCCTCAAAGCTCAGTCTACACGGCAGGCAGATTCTGACTCCTCCTCAAAGCTCAGTCTACATGGCAGGCAGATTCTGAGTCCTCAAAGCTCAGTCTACATGGCAGGCAGATTCTGACTCCTCCTCAAAGCTCAGTCTACACGGCAGGCAGATTCTGACTCCTCAAAGCTCAGTCTACATGGCAGGCAGATTCTGAGTCCTCCTCAAAGCTCAGTCTACACAGCCAGGCAGCCAGGCTCTGTCCTTCTCACAGAGGCAGGAACTTCCAGAGCCTTCAAGAGGGGACACGCTGTGCAAGCTTCTGAGCAGGGAGACGAAGGGGTACCCCAAGTCCTGCCTGGATCTGATCTGGGGAGGTCCCGTGAGATCCATTCACTCCCAAAGGAGCTTAAAAGGCAGCACTCCTGAGAGCCCCAGAAGGGTGAGCTGCCAGGAGCCTACTCTCGTGATGTGAGAGCCCACACGGCGTGGGATGTGCTGCGGACTCTCAAGCCTCTGGCCCTCCTCCAGGCTCCTGGGCACTCAGCCGCACCCCTAGAACATCAGTGCAGTCCCGACAGATAGCCATGGAGGTGTGGGTCAGGGATGGAGCTCTGTCTTTTCTGGCCCATCTTCCCCAAGCAGACTTCAAGTATGAAGCACCTACTGCTTGCCCAGCCTGCTGCATGGTTCTACTGGGGCAACAGGAGCTGCCGGGCAGCTGTGGCAGTGGAGGAGCAGTGGGCTTCGGGGTGAGTGACAAGCTCTGCTGTGGAAAGTGTCCAGTGGACAGGGGGGCCCATAACACCTGAGGCCGCTGGGCATCTTCTGGGAGGACCGCAGACCCTGGAAGACAAATAGGAGGTGTGGTGGAAGGAGGGATGATGACAGGGAGGCAGGACCGTTACACGGGCTGGGAGAGAGAAGTGGCACAGAGCTTCTGAGCAAGAAAGCCCTCACTTGCCAGGAAAGAAAGCTGAGCCTTGGCGGGCATGAGCACAGGAGGGTCGTGACCAGAGGTGCCCCTGGGAAGACCTCCCGAGTGCCTGGGGTGGAGGCTGGCTTGGCTGATGGGCGGGACCAGGGCAGGGATTGTGTGACGAGCCATCAGGGTGAGAGACCAGGTGGCTGGATTGGAAGTGTCTCCTGGTCTTTATGGGCACAGGAAGTAGACAGGCCCAGGGCTGGTGAGGGCTGGAAATCAGAGGCTTGGATATGGCTGAAGGGTGGCAGTGGAGGGTGGAGCCTTCTCTGTGGTTGGCTTCCGAATCCCTCACTCTCCATGTGGAAGAGGTGGGCCCCTGCTCAAGCTCTGCCATGCAGGACCCAAGGCTGGCAATGCCCCCTCTGCTAAACATCAGAGGTCTACATACAGCCGTGGTCAGGGCAGGCAGCCTGAGCCCCAGTGCCGGCCCCAGCACTGGCAGGGCTGCTAGCCTCCAGCATGTGTCTTATTTTTGCTGAGACCCAGTTTCTTTGTCTGTGAAATAAGGATGAAGTCTCCTAGGGCTAGGGCTGACTCCCCGCTGAGGGGGTCCCCTTATGGAAGGCCAAGCTTGGGGGAGGCTGGCTCAGAAGTCGCTCCCGGGAAATGAGCTCTTTCTCTCAGCTCCACACTTCTGATCTAACATTTTTAATCCTGCAATGCTAATTAACATATTCGACCCACATTGCTGGACTGCTTGTCTCTTCGAGTAATTTCCTGTCATGAAAACACACTGGCAGCCCCCTGAGCCAGGCTGTGGTAATGGCACCTGTGACTGGCTTCTCACCTGCACAGGAGTTGGGACTGGGAGCCAGGACGCATTTTAGGTCAAAAATGAAGGAATTTTCCAGATGTAAGTAAGGCCCCAAATCAGCTCAACTTTAAGTAAATGACAAAGATCACCCTGGGTGGCTCTGGCCTAATCAGGTGAACCCTTCCACAGAAAGCGTCCTTCTTTTCCACACTCAGCGATGGGGAGCAGCAGAGTCACCTGCTGGCCTTGAAGGGCTCAGCTGCCATCTCCAGAGAGAGTCCTGGTAGGAGCTGACAGCAACCCTTGGCTGACCGCCCTTAAGAGAACAGAGACCGCATCCCCTACTCTCACAGAGAACTGAGTTCCAGCAACAGAGGCGTGCACTTCTAGGAGGACCAGGCATCCAGGGAGGCACGCAGCCCAGCCGACACCTTGACTGTGACCCTGGAGGACTGGGAGTGGAGGACACAGCTACGTCACGACACAGGGAGCTGTGGAGTGAAGAAACAATTTGTTACACAGTGGTTGATGACTGGCCGACACACTCATATTTCTGTTTTGTGACATGTATTTTCCATTGTCCTAACGATTGGAATCCTAACGACCATCAGAATGCACCCACTACCTCCTGAATTTGACATTGTAGGAAAAGCAGAGGCGGCATGAGCTTTTTCTTAGTCTCACCTCTAAAGATGGGCTGAAGGCCACAGACCCACCCAACTCCCACTAACAGCATGGCCACACATCGTGGAATTCTTGATGGTGATGTAAAAACTCTATTGGGGAGAGTGTCAGGCCTGATGACCTCTTTGAGGTTGTGAAAAGTAGTCTTCATTGTAAAACAAGGTGACATCGTTAAACTACTCCCATTTTTCACATTTTAGGGGTATAAAGGCCTCTGAAAGCAAACACTCAGGCTCTGTGGATGGGAGACAATAAAACAAAAAATATATATACATTAAAAACAATAGTAGGATCAGCAGTTACAAAATAAACAGAGGCTGCCTTTATAATGAGAAGAAGATATTGATTACTGGTAGGCAGAGACGCAGAGGAAGACACGAGACAACACAACACCAGGGTACAAAACCCTTAAAAAAGAATGTGAGGTCCCAGGTCAATGCCAAGGAGGTTTGCTTAAAGCTGAAGAAGAGAACTGCCGCCAAAGGAGCGTGGAAGGTAACACCAAGAGGCAGCCGGGCATCAAAAACAGTCTCCCACGTTCGCCGCAGCAGTGCTCACAACAGCCGAGGCATGCAGCAGCCTGAGCACCCCTCAACACGTGAATAAAGAAACGTGGCACACACACACACGTGCACACGCACACGCACACACAGGATTATTATTCAGCCTTGATAAAGAAGGACACCTTGCCTTTCACAACAACATGGATAGAACTGGAGGCCATTATGCTCAGAGAAATGCGCCAGGCACAGAAAGACAAAGACTGCATGATCTCACTTATTTACGTGGAATCCAAAAAGGTGGAAATCACAGAAGCAGAGAGTAGATGGTAGTTACCCGGAGCTGGCAGGTGAGGTGCGGAGATGCTGGTCAAGGGCACAAACTTGCCTCTCCTGCACAGCGTGAGTGGTGACAAACACAGTAAGTTGATTGTGATCATCATTATCCAATGGATGAATGTATCAGACAATCACACTGTACACCTTGAATGTACACAGTTTTTATTTGTAAATTAAATATCTAAAAATATTTTAAAAAGTGAGTTTCTTATAAACAATGGCAACAAAATCATAGGTCCAGGTCTTGGAATGAAAGATTTTAGAAATAAATGTAACATGATACCAACAAGTCAGAAAACGAGTTTTGGAAAGAAAGTTTGCAGATCCTTTGGGATCTTTGGGATGAGGAGAAGGAACAGGAAATAAGGGCTGGGAGGAGCTTGCTGTGTCTGGGTTAGAGTCCCAGGGCCCGAGCGTGGGGAGTTTGGCTGCCATGACATGTGGAGGGGCCCCGCACTCCGAGGTGCCCCCTCCTGAACTAAAACTCCAAACCCTGCTGGCATAGACAGCACAGCTGAAGGCCACAGCGATTCAGCTTCATCTTGTCAATGCACAGAGAAAGATCCCGAGGCCTTGTGGGTCCTGCCAAGGTCATGCAGCAAATTAGTGGCTGCCTCAGGACGAGAACACAGAATGGAAGGTCACAGTGCCCTGGAAGGTCACCTTGCCTGCAGCCACCTCTGAGGGACTCTGCTTTTCCTACAGCCCCGCTGCTGGGAGCAACGCTGAGGACAACTAAGTAAATTTCTTTTGTGAATAGATGATTTCAAATTCCTCACCAGATTTCTGCTTAGGTGTTCCTTTACCTTTTCTAAGCATCGCTTACAATGTTCATCCGGCTTCCTTTGAGAATGTCAGGTGAGGGTCTGCTTATTACAGCAGCATTAATAGATAGTGAATTCCTCGTGGATCTTTGTTCACTGGCTGATTTTCTCAGGGTGGTTTATCGAAATCTTGTGAACTTCTGGCTCTGTATCAAAGGCTTAAGAAAGGCAGTCTATTTGCATGTTAAGATGAGGAAGAGAACAACCATTTTAAAAGATAAGAGTTGGAATTTATAAGCCTTTACAAACTGTTATTTCTTTCACTGGGAGAAAGTAAAAATGGGAGATAGTAAGGAGAGGCAGCAGTATTGCAGATAGCATCATTCGGAGGATGTTGAAACCTGGTATAATTTATCATTATATAAGATGCCTTGGTCGGCAGGATCAAAAGCAACTGGCGTTCTCCATCCACATGCAGAGTCGAATTGCCTCTTCAGAATCCCAGACAAACATTTCATTAGTTACCATTCATCACTAAATTGGAATGAAACGCCAAAACACTTCTTTAAAAAGCTGGATTGCATTTTCTACATATGGTGCTTTAAAAAATAATCATTTATATTGCACTTTTCTTTCAAGTGTTCAAACGATGCTGCTTTCCAAATATTTGCATAGTCTTCATGACCCTCTTTTTTAGTCACGAGTATTATTCTTTTCATTTCTTAAGGGGATAAAGTAAGAGATGCAAACTGTTCCAACACATGAAGTCAGTCTGAATTTAGCCAAGAAAACCATAATGCTATGAAAAACTACTGAATTCAGACAACTGCAGAATCGCTTTTTGCTTGAGATTGGCAAGTGTTTGATCAAAATCATTCAGTAACGTAAAATCAAAATCATCAGAAACATAAAATGGGTCAGGCAGAGAGGTTTAATACTATGTGAACCTCTAGAGCTCTGTATTGACAAAATTCCTGAGATTGCATCATGGATTTGAGGAATAGAACAGTGGTCAGCTAGGAGCACCATCCATGGACTGGGAGCATCAGGAGTGTCATCTGAAGGCTGGAAGCACGAGGAGCACCATCCATAGACCGGGAGCACCAGGAGCATCATCCCAGGATGATGTCATCCCAAGACTGGAGCATTGGGAGCATCATCCAAGGGCTGGGAGCACCGAGAATGTCATGCAAGGACTGGGAGTACTGGGAGCGTCATCCAAGGACTGGGAGCACCAGGAAAGTTATCCAAGGACTGGGAGCACCAGGAGCATCATCCAAGGACTGGGAGCACCAGGAAAGTTATCCAAGGACTGGGAGCACCAGGAATGTTGTCCAAGGACTGGGAGCACCAGGAGAGTTATCCAAGGACTGGGAGCACCAGGAACGTTATCCAAGGGCTAGGAGCACCAGGAGTGTCATCCAAGGACTGAGAGCACCAGGAATGTTGTCCAAGGACAGGGAGCACCAGGAGAGTTATCCAAGGGCTGGGAGCACCAGGAATGTTGTCCAAGGACAGGGAGCACCAGGAGAGTTATCCAAGGACTGGGAGCACCAGGAACGTTATCCAAGGGCTAGGAGCACCAGGAGTGTCATCCGAGGACTGGGAGCACCAGGAAATTTATCCAAGGACTGGGAGCACCAGGAGTGTCATCCGAGGACTGGGAGCAGACAACTGGTGAATCACAGGCTTTATATTTTCTCCTCATTTGGATCATTGCTGGGGCGGTGGGACCTCCCAGCTTCCCCCTGAGATGGAAAAGCCGGTCACACACTAATGCTTCATCGAGAACATGCAGAAAAGTCAGATTTTTAAAGTGAGTTTGAAGACATCAGCAAGCTGCCCAAGCAGTCAGGACTGGAGAATTCACGATCCCAGATAGAAGGAGCAACCTAGAAGGGAGATGCTGCCTTCCTCTGTGCTGGGAGAGAGCCCAAGAAACATGCAAGGCACTTACTGAGAGTCAGTGAAACCAGCAAGGAGTTTGCTAATCTCATGCATGTGATGAGACTTAAGGAATGAGGATCCCAGAGGACAGGGAGGTACAGGGGTGTCTTAGGCATCTTGGGATGCCATTACCAAATACCAAAGACTAGTGGCCTTGAAGCCACAGACATCTGTTTTGTCACAGCATGAGGCTGAAGTCCGAGATCAGGGTGCAGTGTGGTTGGTTCCTGGTGAGGGCATCTCCCTAGATCACACATGTCCTCTGTCTTGCTGCCACCTCACTGAACAAAGAGAGCCCTGGTGTCTGTCTCAAAAGGGCGCTAATCCTATCATGGGGACCCCACCCTCACCATCTTATTTAAACCTATTTATCTCCCAAAGATTCCATCTCCAAATACAATCATATTGGGAGTTAAAACTTCAATGCATACAAGATGCAGTGCTGACATCTATAATCCCAGCACTTTGGGAGGTCGAGGCAGGTGGATCACCTGAGGTCAGGAGTTCCAAACCAACCTGGCCAACTGGGTCCAGATCAGCCTGGCCAATGGAAATCCTGTTTCTATCAAATACAAAAAATTAGCTGGATGTGGTGGCGGGCATCTATAATCCCAGATGCTTGGGAGCCTGAGGAAGGAGAATCACTTGAACCTGGGAGGCAGAGGCTGCAGTGAGCTGAAATTGCACCATTGCAATCCAGCCTGGGCAACAAGAGGAAAACTCTGTCTCAAAAAAAATAAATTCAACATATAAATTTTGGGGGGAAATAAGCATTCAGCCCATAATAAGAGTACTCTGTCATAAGTCTATGATATCCTCCTGAAAACATGCTAAATTATTAGGGTGAATGGGGAAAGATTCTAAGAAGGTAAGCACAAAGCCCTGGAGTTGATAACTTTTTATTTGACGGGGCTGTATAAGAGTTTGAAGGCCATGAAGGTGTTAGTAAATAGTCTGCTCTTTTGGCTGGAACCTTGAGGGGGCATCCTAGAAAAGAAAATGAGACTAATATAAAGCCTTGCAAAAACAGTACCAAAAAACAAAACACACAAATAAACCAGACAGCAGTGTAGTCATGGGAACTCTGCCCATGATTAGATAAGGAGAACCCTCCCTCAGTGTGGATGCCAGAGGAAGGGTGCAGCCTTATCCGGAGCTGACAGCGTCATGCAGAGCCTCCAGAGATTTCATCCAAAACAGGCACTACTTTACCGAGGATCGCCACATGCAACCAAGAAAGCGGGAAATAGAAAAAGAGCTTCAGATGGTCCCTCCGTCGGGGTCACACACACGGACTTAAGTAGCTCTGATGAATTTAAGCAAAGATGAGAAATTTAATCAGAAAACTTAAATGTACAAAAGAAGTCAACTTATGATTTTCCCAGTAAAATTTCAGTCACTGAAACCAAGAACTCAGTGGTTAAGTTTCAAAGCAACCTGGGAGACAACGTGGATTGGATTATGGGATGGTGAGTTAGTAGGAAATAACCAGGCCTTAGCGGAGGGAAGGAAAACGCAGGGCACAGTGCCAGGCGTGTGGAACATGGTGGAAAGTTTAGCTGTGGTTGGAATACCAGCAAGGGAAGTAAGACAGAAGGTGGAAAGCAGAATTAAAGAGATAATGCTGAGCTGGGGGTTTGGCTCACGCCTGAACTTTGGGAGACAGAGGTGGGTGGGGCTCTTGAGGCCAGGAGCTCCAGACCAGCCTGGTCAACATGGTGAAACCCCATCTCTACCAAAAATACAAAAATTAGCCAGGTGTGGTGTAATCCCAGCTACTTGTGAGGCTGAGGCATGATAATTTCTTGAACCCAGGAGGCAGAAGTTGCAGTGAGCCGAGATTGCACCATTGCACTCCAGCCTGGGCGACAGAGTGAGACTCCATCTCAA
>NW_016107841.1:190006-192770 GCF_001604975.1 Cebus imitator
TTTCCTAAACTGATGGTCAAACTCAAACTCAAGCCACTGATTCACAAAGCACTAGGAACCCCAAGCTGCACAACTAAGAGCCATTATGATGGCACATCGAACAACAGCGGCTGAAATCCCAAGATGAGAACAAAGTAACTATTACCTTCAACAGAGGGACACGGATTCTAACAGCTGACATTTCAGCAGAAGCAGCAGGAGCTGGAAGACAATAGGGTGCTTCCTCAAAGCTCTGGAAGAAAGGAACTGGCTACCTAGAGTTGTGCCTGAAGGAAACATCCTTCACAAGTAAAGTCGGAATACACTTCCACCCCAAGCAAACGCTGAAAGGTTGTTTTTTTGCCAGAAGACACATAAAAATAAATAGTAAAAGGAAAATTGCTTAAGAAGAAAGAAAATGATCTCGGAAAGAAACACAGAAACCCAGGAATAAAGTAAGAAAAATGGTAAATAAGATATATATATATATATATATATATATATATATATATATGTGTGTATATATATATATATATATATATATATTCATCATACAATAGTAGTAATACCTGCTGTGATCTAAAATACGTGGAGGTTAAAAATGCATAACAATAATAACAGTGAGAGATAACAGAAGGTATACCTTCTAACATTATTTGATTGAGGAATAAATAGCATTAATTTATACTACCTAAAGGGTACATTTTATAACCTTGAGTTTGTGATCCTAATCCCTTAAAGGATCAGAGTTGTTTATAATGTTAATAAAATAATACAGATAAAAAGTTTAAAGACACTTGCTTCAATCAAAAGAAGGTAAGAAGCAGAGAAAAGAAACATAAAGCAGATAAAAATACAGAACAACATGTCCTTTGCAGGGATATGGATGAAGCTGGAAACCATCATTCTCAGCAAACTAAAACAGGAGCAGAAAACCAAGCACCACATGTCCTTGCTCATAAGTGGGAGTTGAACAATGAGAATACATGGACACAGAGAGGGAAACGTCACCCACTGGGGCCTCTGGAGGGGAGGGTAGGAAAGGGAGAGCATTAGGACAAATACCTAATGCACTCAGGACTTAAAACCTAGATCATGGGTTGGTAGGTGCAGCAAACCACCATGGCACATACATACCTATATAACAATCCTGAGTGCTCTGCACATGTATCCCAGGACTTAAAGTAAAATAAATAAATAAAAACGTAAGATCGTAGCTATGATCCCAAATAAATTATAAATTATATCAATGAAAGCGAGCATATTTATTAGCAGAATAACATTATTGGAAGAGACTGAAATGATTCTATGCTGTTTATCCGTTTATAACTGTTGGGCTCTAAATCCAGGTTTTTAGCCTGCTTTGTGAAAAAGGATTTGGGCCTTTTAAGGATTTTTTACCTTGCCATCTGGCACGAAGTCAGGTTTTGCAAATAGATGGCTGCAGAGACTCTGCAGGAGAAGAGGATTTTGCTTCCTGGTTCTGGTGTGCCTGCTTTGGCAGGCCCTTCCAGAAGTGCAGGTTCCTGGGCAGCAGGTCCCTCTAGATGTGTGGCATCTCTGGCACAGGCTCCTGCAGACCCATAGCCTCCCTGGAACTAGGTTCATGGAGATGTGGGGCTCCTCGGACGCCAGAGTCTTCCAAATGTGCAGTTCCTCTGGCACTCGGCTTCTGCAGACGTGTGACATCTCTGGCACCAGGCTCCTGCCAACGTCAGCTTCCCCAGCCTCAGGCTCCATGGTGGTTCATGCCACAGCCAGCGCTTCCACACAGCATCCTATCTCAGATGGTTTCATAGAAGAGGGTCTTTGGAGAGACACTTCTCATGCAACAGCTGTCCCCAGCACCCCAGGACTTCTGGCAAGACCCAAGTTCCCTGTCAATTTGTCAATGGATTCAATGCAATTCTCATCAAAACCTCAACAAATTTTTGTGGAAACCAACAATCTGAAACTTAAATATCTTTGGAAATGCCAAGGGTCATAAATAGCTGAAAGAATTTAAAAACACATCTGGTGACTTAGATTTCAGGACTTATTATAAAGCTACAGTAATATAAACAGTGTGATGGTGGCAGACACATATACAAATAGAGCTTTAAAAAGCAGTATAAAAAGTCCAGAAACAAACTGACATAGTAGGATCAACCAATTCATAAAGAAAGTACCATTCTTCTGCATGGGTAAAATGGACTTTAAAAAATTTGCCCCAGATCAAATGAACATTCATATGGAAATGAAATTAACCTTGATTTGAATTTCATAGCATACACAAGAAAATCAGTTTCAAATGGGCCATAAACTTAAAAGTAAATCATAAAGCACCCAAACTTCTATTAGACGCAGTGGAAAAATATTTTTATGAAGTTGTAGTATTCAAAATATTCCTTAAACAAAGCCAAGTAGTATTAACTTTAAAACTAAAAAAAAAAAACAACATTTTTTCCTAAGTGTAAGAATTTATGTTCATGAAAACATGCCATTAGGAGAGTAGAAACGCAAGCCACAGAGTAGGAGACGCTTTTACAATACATGTATCTACTCACAGGCCAGGATATTTAAATAACTTTTACAATCATAATGGGCAAATTTTTGATAAGTCACTTCACAAACGATGGTATCCAATGGCCTATAAACTGTATGCTCAGTGTCATTACTCACATGTGCACACTAGAATGGGCTAAGAATCTGACAATACTAAGTGCTCACAAGCATGTGGAGCCACGGGGGTTCTCATGTGTGGGAGGTGGAATGGAAGTGCTCACATGCATGTGGAGCCACGGGG
>NW_016107841.1:193545-206226 GCF_001604975.1 Cebus imitator
TTCTCATGTGTGGGAGGTGGAATGGAAGTGCTCACATGCATGTGGAGCCACGGGGGTTCTCATGTGTGGGAGGTGGAATGGAAGTTGGGACAGCTCCTTTGGAACATGGATTGGCAGTACCTACTATGGTGGAATACACACTTACCTTCTGAGCTAGTGATTCTACTTCTAAGTGTCTATTCCAAAATATGCACACCAAAAGATCTGTGCAAGAATATTCACAGCAATGCCATTGCGACGAGCCCCAGATTAAAAACAGCCTATCACACGTCCATCAAGGGTCGCATGGATGAAGCATGATTATATATTTAGATAATAAAATGTGTGAAAGGAAAATAAATATTGGACCCCCAAATCACTAAGTCAAGCTGGGAACTATGTCAGGCAAAGCTGCCTTCCATTTTATTTCTAAATATGATAACTACAAAGATTTAAAAAGCTACATAACCTCCCTCACATTTTCCAACAAGAAAATTCCCTGTAGGCTTCCAGATCTTTACCCAAAACAGTTCTGTTGAATTTCACCCTAGCAATGTAAACTGATAGCTTACCTTCACAGGTGCAGGACAGAAAGGCATCCTCCACTCACCTGAGACTAATGCACATCTGATGGCTTCCTCTGCCCTATTATTTACGTAAAAATTCAGATTTACTGAGCCGGGCCAAATTGTGCATTCAGTGAAAGGCTGATCAAGGACTCAATGCATGCAGTCTTTTGTCTCTTATCTACTTAGGACCTGGAAGCCCCTGCCTCTAGGTCTGCCGTTCTGAACCGAAATAAGGTACATCACACACATGCTGACTGATGGCTCATGTACACATACTGAGTGATGGCTCATGTCTCCCTAAAGTGTATAAACGAAAGCTGTATCCCGATCGCCTTGGGCACACGTTGTCGGGACCTCCTGAGGCTGTACATGGGCATGTCTTCAACCTTGGCAAAATAAACGTTCAGATGGATTGAGGTCTGTCTCAGGTGTTTTGGGTTCACAAATGCTACAGTGCAGTGAGCAACACCGAACTGAGCCTGCATGCAAAAACATGAACGGATGTCACAAACACATGACCGTGTGAAAGAATCAGGCACAAGGGAGCACACGGCTAACACACAGTGATAAACGGCAGAATGGTGACTTTGCTGACGCACAGTTGACTTGGAAGGGGCACAGTGGGGGCTTCTTGGACACTGGTATTCTCCCATATCTTGAAGTGGGTAGTGGTTGCATGGGTGTGCTCAGTGCTGTATGAACTTTTGAAGCTGTGCACTTGTAGTTTATGCCTGTTTTTGCCTGTTATCCTTCATTCAACAGTAACACAAGGTTATTTTACAGCAGTGGCTCTCAGTCTCCTGTGGAGCTTAGTCATTGTAAGTGTCGCCTCACTTCTCACAGGTGAGACTCACATCTGCCTCAGGAAATCTCTACAAGCTAGATTTTTTACTTGTGTGCCCAGTGGGTTTCTTCTATATTAGACTTCATTTTAAACTGCAAGCCTGAACAATTTTTTGGATATTTTGGTTCTCAGTCTCTGAAAGATTTCTGACACTGATTTTCAGATGTGTCTTGATTCCGGATTTCATAGAGTATGGAGAAACCCAACTCAATCCCATCTACTGCCCTGGCTCTGAGAATCTCAGCTTAAATATGACTCCTGCATTTTCACTTGTGCAGCAAAGCATCCAGACGGTTTTCTCCATGTGACTCTTGTGTTCAGTGGGGCCATGACATCAGCATAGAATCGCTAAAGAAGGGCATGGCCTTGGGGTGATCTTCTGTACATCCCATGACTCAATTCAATAGGAAACTGCTGTTGACCATTAGCGGAGATGAGCAATTCTCTTTTCCTGTCCCTGATGACAGTACAGTCAATTTTGGAATCTGCTAAATAAAATACAACTTGGTAAGTGTTACATTCAGGCACCAAGAGAGTAACGAGAAGAGAAATCTGACCAGGGATAATTTCCCAAAGAATTCGGTGACTGGGCTGAGTCTTACTAAGTAGGAAACATTGCACGGGGAAGGAGCACCCGGCAGAGCATTTTAGGCAGTGAGAAATGCAAGAGAAAATGCATGGTTGGCATGAAACGGATTAATGTCTTGTGGGGACTTTCTGCTCCTTTATCTCTGGAGGTGAACATGGGTGACATGTGTTACAACTTTGCTAAACCGACCAGCCCATCCAGCCAACCAATCAAGCAGCCAGCCACCACCACCACCACCAAACCCAGGAAAGCCAGGTCTTGCTAGGGCTCAAAGGGTGATTCAAAGTACTGCCATAGGCTTGTAGAGATGTCCATTGGCTTCAACTTTACTGTAAGATCAATGACTGGCTGGATGCCTTTGGTTTCACTTCCAGGCCTGGAGAACTGGCTCAGAGTAGCCTAGGACCTCCTGCTCTCCCACTCCTGGAGGCGCCGTCAGATAGGGGGGTGTGCTGGTGATTTCCACAAAAACATTAATGTATTAAAGCATTAATGCACATGTGCTGATGTACATGAACATAGCTTATTATTAGTTTTAATGATATGTGATACATAATATTTACAAATAATAAATACATGTTACTTTTTTTTATAAATTTTGTACAAAATATTGATTTTCATTAAATGCTTTTTAATTTTTTTTTTCAAAACTACTCATCAGTTGTAACAAATGTACTACTCCAGTGGAGAATGTTAGTAAGGCTGGAGGCTTTGCAGGCATAGGGGCAAGAATAATAGGGGCGAGGAGATTATATGGACAATTTTCCCATCTTCTACTCAATTTTGCTGTAAACTTAAAACTACTCTAAAACAACAGAGTCTACTGAGAAAACAACTCTTGAACTATAGCCAAATTATGGTTTTCCATTTGTAAATGCATTGGTTAACGTTCTCCTTGATGGAATGCATACCCAGTCAGATGGAGGGGGTTGGTGGAGACGTCTGCTGGAACTTCAGACATTCATCAGTGGTATGTGTGGCTTCTTTGCTAAATCAGATAGTAGCTTTTGGATACTGGAAAAATACTTCCTCAGTTTTTGTGGTGTTCCCAATATGGTGGCTGTGGATGTCCCGTAGGTCTAAGAGTAATCTGCATTACTAATATTTTTCTCCTTCATAAATCTGGGCAATCTACAAAGCACTGTATCAAGCCCTGACTCATGTGCATGTCAATGTCTATGGTGAAAGTTCTCTCACTATGTCCAGTTCCAAGTTGCCAGCATGGCGTCGGCGGACGCGCACTGGTGAGGCCCGCTCCAGCTCCCTGTGCCACAGGGCCCCACTGTGCAGGTGCAGCAGGTGCGAGGGACCTGAGGGAACGGGCACAGCTCAGCACAGTGCAATCATTAGGAAGCGGGAGCCCAAGTAGTTCTCATTGTTACTCTTTTTGCTTTGACTTAATTTATTTGATTGTAGGTTTCTATAATTTAACTTTTAGTAATGACTATATTTTAAAACAGTTCAAGGCCAGGTGCAGTGCCTCACGCCTCTAATCCCAGCATTTTGGGAGGCCAAGGTGGGAGAATCACCTGAGGTCAGGAGTTCAAGACCAGCCTGGCTGACATGGTGAAACCCTGTCTCTACTAAAAATACAAAAATTAACTGGGCATGGTGGCGTGTACCAGCATGTTGTACCATTATTGAAAATCTTGGCCAAAATGCTCCATATATATCTCACTATAACGCTTTGAGTTATGTCTTCTTATTCCCATTTTACAGATAAAAAAGGGATCATCGCTATAAAAAGAGTTGCAAAAATTCCCCAGAACATTTAATAGGTAGTACCCTCATGGCAGCTAGACAATTTCTATTTTGTTTAAAATTGTTTTACGTTCAAAAAATAAAATTAAGAGATGAGGACTTTATGTACTCGCCCAAAGAAGTTTACAACTCTGGTAATATCCATACAAACTATATGTGAATAACTATTAAAATATTATAATAATGCATTATTTGTTTGTTTAGAGGTATGAAGTTATATGCTACTTTTGTTCTATGAAGATCCTTTTAAAAACTGATATCCATGTCTTTAAATTTCTTAGTATAATGATTTCCAAACATTTCTACTTCAATGTATATTTCCTTGGCAACAAAGACACACATGCAGAGCACAGGAGCACAGAACAACACACAGGTGGACATACAAAAGGAGCCTATTTGGTGCCTTGTGGTTGAGTTTATTTGCATTGGAAGAGCTTGTATAGACAGGAAGGGTGTTCTGAGAGAGTTCCCTGAGCATGACCTGTCCCTGGGGACAGAGATTTGGACCCAGGAATGTCCCTGTCAACTGGACCCCCATTTGTCATCCTTGCTTTCCTTCAAAGGAAATGAGCTCCTGAGGCACGAGGGTCTCAGGGCCGATGATCCAAGTACTCCAGGCAATTCCCGGAGGTCAGTGTGCCTCTTCCCTGGTAGAAGAGAGATGTACCTTGAAATACAATTGTTCAGAATGTAGTGTCCTTCACGTCTGATGAAAAGGGACAACAGACCAAAACAAAAACAACAAAAAAACAAATCCAAGACGACGACTTACAATGTTTCCAGGCATTATTCTGTGTTTCAAGCAGGGAAATCCCAGGGGCATCAGGGGAGGCAGGGCGCTGTGCTAGGAGGAAAGAGCAGAGGGGCATCGGTGCTACGGAAACTTCAGCCTCTGCTCCTCCAGCTGGACACGGGACACGTCCCATAATCCCGTTTATCCCCATCAACTCTCCAGCTGTGCCCCTGTGGAGCTGTGTTGGTAACAAAGGCGATGCCGGTACGGTGCCTGGCTGCAGTAGCCGTTCAGTCCAGAGAAGCTCCTCACGTCCTCAGGAATGGACAAGTTGCTCTCATCCTATCCCCACGGTGGCCATCCATCCATCCATCTCCCTGTTACTGCCTGTTCACCACGTGAGATTTTCAAGCGTAAATCATAAACACCTCTTATTCATGAGCATTTCTGGCACTTGGCTTATTGCTTGGCACAGAGGACTTCCTCAACAAACCAAGTCACAGATTTTCAAAAAACATATTGCATATGTATATTTGATTGCATGTTCATGGCCAGGTGTGGTGGCTCACACCTGGAATCCCAGCACTTTGGGAGGCTAAAGGGGGTGAAGTGCTTGAGCTCAGGAGTTTGAGACCAGCCTGGGCAACATGGCGAAACCCAGTCTCTACAAAACAAACAAACACAAAAATTAGTCGGCCATGGTGGTGTACTCCTGAAGTCTAGCTACTGAAGTGGGAGGATCATTTGAGCCCAGGAAGTCAAGACTGCAGTGAGCTGTGACTGAGCCACCGTACTCCAGCCTGGGAAACAGAGTGAGACGCTGTCTCAAAACTAAATAAATCAATAAAATGGCCGGGCCCAAGGGGCTCACACCTGTAATCCCAGCACTTTGGGAGGCTGAGGCAGGTGGATCACCTGATATAGGGTGTTCGAGACCAGCCTGACAAAGATGGAGAAACCCCATCTCTACTAAAAACACAAAATTAGCCAGGCATGGTGACTCGTGCCTGTAATCCCAGGTACTTGGGAGGCTGAGGCAGGGGAACCACTTGAACCCGGGAGGTGGAGGCTGCAGTTAGTCAAGATCGTGCCACTGCACTCCAGCCTGGGCAATAAAAGTGAAACTCTGTCTCAATAAATAAATAAATAAAAATAAAATAAATTATGTTCATGGTTTATTGATAAATACGAAGACCCTATGCTCAACACTCTATTGTACCAGAGTTATTCAACCAGCTCCCCACCATAGGATATTTACGTTTTTCCCATTTTTCACAATTATGAACATGAAATTCGTAGCTTTCTTATATGGGCAGATTGAATCTCTTGTTAGACATTTCTACATGGGTAAATTTCTAGAAGTAGAATTTATGAGCCATAGCATATACACATTTGAAGGCTCTTCATACCTGTTGTAGAACTGGCCTCTGAAAGTTTTTGAGATAATTGTTTTTATATGTGGCCATTCATTAATTTCAACATATTAAGACATCATTCCCTGCTGAGTTTTAAGGTTAAGACCATGCTTACCCTGTGCTACATTGTAACGTGAAACAGCTCTGTTTCTGTACTTTCCACTTTTTCCCATTATCAGTCAGTTTTCCAGTTCTAGTAAAATGCTTCTTTAATTATTGTAGCTTTATACATTTTTTATAATGCTAAGAAAAATATTTTCTATAATATATTCAAGTTATTTTCTAGTGAACTTTCGACATAGTTTAAATTTTTAAGCCAATTGTAATCTTTCACTAAAGATATTTAAATTTATAAATTAACTTGGGAAGAAATAATATTTTTATAATGCTTTGTATGACTGTTAGAGAACATAGAACATTGTTCAATTCAGTTGCATCCTTTCATCTCCCTTAATTTAGTGCTTTTCTTCACATAGGTTCGTCTCATCTTTTTAATTTTCTTCTTACGTATTTTATATCTCTCTGTCCAGTTTTCCAACTGATATCATTTTCTCCCACACGAAACACCTCCTTTATAATTTCTTGTAGTACAGGCCTGCTGGAAATGAATTCTTTTACTTTCTCTTCCTCTGATAAAGGTGATTTTCTCATTTTCATTTTAAAAAGGGTACTTCTATACTTGACACAGAACTTTATGTGGAATGTATTTTTTCAGAAGTGAAAGATGCTGTCCAGCTGTTTCTGGCTTTCCTGGTTTCTGAGAAGCCTGCTGTCTTTTCTGTTGTTCCTCTGTAAGTAACGTGGCGTTTGTTCTGGCTGTTTTTAAAGTTTTCAGTTTATTACTCGTTTTCAAACATCTCGTCATGCTGCTCCTTGGTTTGCCTCTGTTTGTGTTTTCCGACTTCGTGGTCCAGTGAGCTTCTTGCACATGTGGGTTTATGGTTTTCATCACATTTATAAAATTTCTGGCCACCGAGTTTTTGGAATAATTTATCTATGCTGCTTCTTACCCACCTCTCTCTCTCTCTCTCTCTTTTTTTTTTTCAAGGTTTTCTTTCTCTCTCTCAGCTTTATCTGGTTGTTTCTGTTGTTATGTCCTAAACACACTACTGTTTTCTTCTGCGTCATCTAATCAGCTATTAACCCCAGGCTCTTACTGTTGTTGTTTTTTAATCAGACGTTGTCATTTTCGTCCCTAGAAGTTCCATTTGGTTTTTTTCCTGTAGTTTTTTTTATTATGGTAAAATATAGATAATGTAAAATTTACCATTTTAACCATTTTTAAGCATATAATACATCACCATCCATTTCCAGAACCTTTTTTGTCTTGCCTAACTGTAACTCTATACTCGTTAGGCAAAAACTCCCCCTTCCTGCTGCCCTCAACCTCTGGCAACCACTGTTTCACTTTCTGTCACTATAAATTTGATTACTCTAGATATCTCATGTGAGGGAATTATGCAGTATCTGTCCATTTTGTTTGATTTATTTCACTTCGCATAATGCCTTCATTATTCATGCATATCGTGGCAGGCCTCAGAATTTCCTTCCTTCTTCAGGCTAAATAATATCCTGTTGTTATGTATGGATAGCATTCTGTTTATTAACTCATTTGTTGATGGATATTTGTGTTGATTTCACCTTTTGGGTATTGTCAATATGTTGCCATTAATACGAGTGTACAATTATCTGTTTGTGTCTCTTCTTTCAATTCTTTTGGGTACGTCACTAAGAGTGGAATTGCCGGATCACATGATTCTGTTTTACCTTTTGAGAAACCACTGTACTGTTTTCCACAGCAGCCGCACCACTTTATGTTCCCGGAAGAAATTCACAAGTGATTCGATTGCTCCATATCTTTGCTGACACTTAAAAAAAATTCTAAACATCCTAATTAGTGTCATGTGGTATCTCGTTGTAGTTTTAATTTGCGTTTATCTAGTAATTAGTGACATGGAGCATCTTTTTAGGTGATTATCTGCCATTTATATATCTTCTTTGGAGAAATGTCTATTAAAGTTCTCTCCTCATTTTTAAATGGGTTGTGTCTTTTGTTGTTGCATTGTAAGATCTTCATATATTATGGATGTTAATCCTAAATCAGACATACAATTTGCACATGGCTTTCCATTCTGTGGGTTGTGTTTTCACTGTATTCATAGGATCCTTTGATGCAAAGATGGTCATTTTTATGACTTCTATTTCTTTGCTTATCATGTTTTCTTTTAATACCAGAGCAAGGTCTGTGATGTTTACAATAGCTATTTCAATGTCTGTGTCTGCTAATTCCACCTTATCTGTTACTTCTTGGTCTGTTTTTATTGACTCTCTTTTCTCCTGGATATGCTTAGCAATTGCACCTTCTCTGCCTGCCTAGTACTATTCGATTGACGGCCAGATGCTGTGAATGCCACAGTATTGAGAGTCTGGCTATGGTCTTCTTCCTTTAAAGAATGTAGAAGTTTGGTCTAATAAATGGTTAAATTCCTTTTAGATACAGTCGATCAATTCTAAACTTGTTTTTTAAGATTTATTATGGTGGGAAGATAGTAGTCCTTGGTCTAACGTAGCCCAAGTGGAGGAAATATGACATTCTTGTGTCTTCATGGATAATCCTGATGGTCCCATGAGCATGAGGTCCATGTCCTGGGACTGAATACAATTCTAATGCCTCCCTTCCCTATGAGCTTGGGGAATCTCTTACCTCACAGCTACCAGCCAGTTGTTTTTGCTTTGCGTCTGGAGTTTCACTCTAGACATATTCAAATAAGTGTTTGCTCAAAGACTTTACAGAGCCCAGTGTATTTCTAGAACTTTCTCTTTCTGCACTGTTCCCACCTTTGTGGATTATGCCAGGACATTGACAGCTGCCTCCACCTTCCTGACCATGATCTCTGTGTCCAAAGCTTAGCAAGAC
This sequence comes from Cebus imitator, assembly GCF_001604975.1. Taxonomy (NCBI): domain Eukaryota; kingdom Metazoa; phylum Chordata; class Mammalia; order Primates; family Cebidae; genus Cebus; species Cebus imitator. The sequence goes on from NW_016107841.1 coordinate 202,353, forward strand.
CGCTGCCTCGCTGGGATCGTCATTCCTGCACCATAGTCTAAAACATGCCCCCAAGCAGAAAGCCATGGTACCATTATGGATGTGTGTTGTGTGTTTTTGATGTTGATTTCTCTCTATGTGCCTCTCTGTGTGTAATTACTTTAAGAAGTGGGATGCAGCTAAACATACAAGTAATAATAATATGTATGAAAATATAAGTAGTTAACCTAAGTGTTTACTTTTTCTTCTCATTAATAACCGCCCTCTTGAGGTGGTGGTGCTACCATCATTTCACAGATGAGGAGGGCGTAGGAAGAACAGTGATTTCCCCGGATAAATACCAAGCATTGGAATCACCTTCCCTTTAACCTACAGGGCAACAAAACAATCACCTACAGATATTCAGGAGGTAGATTCCCCAGACAACCCCTCTCCCCCTCCAGAGACCCAGAGATAACACTGCAGAAAGAGCAAGAGAGGTGAAGAAAAAGCAGCAACATAAGGAAAAAGAAAGGATTTTAACTATTACCCTATCACATGGGTTATGTCTTGAGTTCCACATGTAATTTTTTTGACAAAGTTTTGCAACAAAAATATCTTTGAAAACTTTTTATTACAATCTTCCCATCTTACAAAGAATAACACTGAGGCCCACAGGAGGAAGTTTCTGTCAGGACAGCTGGTAACTACAAAATTTGTGAGGATCAGTGAAAAATACAAATGTCCGGCCCCTTATGCAAAATTGTGAGGGGCTGGGAGCGGTGGCTCATGCCTGTAATGCCAGCACTTTGGGAGGTGGAGGTGGGTGGATCACCTGAGGTCAGGAGTTCAAGACCAGCCTGGCTAACATGGTGAAACCCTGTCTCTACCAAAAATACAAAAATTAGCTGAGCTTGGTGGCGCATGCCTGTAATCCCAGCTACTCGGGAGGCTGAGGCAGGAGAATCACTTGAAGCTGGGCGGCAGAGGTTGCAGTGAGCTGAGATCACGCCACTGCTCTCCAGCCTGGGTAACAGAGCAAGACTCTGTGTTAAACAAATAAACAAACAAACAAAAGTGAGGGATTTCAAGATGATGACAGCAGAGCCTGAAGTCAAGCCTAGGACCCTCCTGACTGGAGCCCACGTCAGTGGATTGGTGCATGGCGAGAGCCACAGCGTAGCTATGATCATGGTAAATTGGGGCTGCTCTCCCTCACTGAATAGAATTGTTGACTGCCTGTTCCCCTCGTCTCCTTGCAGTCAGGCTTAACTTAGAGCTCACATCAGATTTTATGGTTTCTCTGGTTTGCTGCACTCAGTCTTCTGTCCTTGCACACATACTGAAATCAAGGACAAAAACATAACCCCGGAGGAGGCGCCCACAGGATCACAGCTCAGGAAGCGAGCCGTGGCCCTGCTGAACCCTGGGGAGCAAGGAGGAAGAACAGGTCGACCTTGTCCCTTGATCCTCCTGGCAACTCCCAGCTCTGCGGAGCCTCAGCCTGTCTTGGAGAAGCAGCTGGAGGCTGTCTCTGTTTGGGGTACAGCAGCTTCCGAAAGCCCAAGCCTTCCTGGCGAGCACAGGCTCCACGTTCTGGGTGGTCTCAGGAGTCTTCTGCCGGGCTTGGGGGGACTTCACAGAGACAGCACTGAGCCTCCGCCCGAGCCACTGCGTGTGGGCTGAGGAAATCCTCAGACGGCAGGGCCAGGCTGAGGACACTCATAGCAGTTCAGACATTAGGCCTGGGGGTGGCTGCGGTCAGCCGCTCAGCCAGCCAGGGCAGAAACCCTCTCGGTGACGAAGGTCACCGCCGGGAGAAGGGGCTGCGCCGACACGCACCCGCCGGGCAGTCGCACTCACACCCCCGCGTCATTACAGACGCCCGCCTCCCTAATGAAAGGCGCCCGGGGACGGAAAGGGTGCTGGCCAGCTGTTCTGGACGCAAAGTGGACACAGTCTGAGCCTCCCCCGAAACGGCGGCTGGCTGTGCATACACCGCCGCATTACGCGGGAATTCCGCTCGCCCTAGGCCGCCGCAGCCATGTTTTAAAGCGCGTGCTGGGCTCGCTGCAAACGGTCGGAGGGTTTGCCTGCCTGCAGCGCACCGGCCAGGGCACCGCCATTACCCTCAGACAGGCAGGCGGCTTTTCTGCTGCCGCGGTGCTGCGGTTTCGGTGGCCAGAATGCAGTCTTGCCCCCTCGCCCCCTCACGCCGCCCCCCAGAGACCCCCCGCGCCCGCAGGAGCTGCCTACGCGTGGAACAAGCCGAGCTCAGGTGCGGGCCCCAGGCCGCGCGCGGCAGCCGCTCCGGTGCATGCTGGGGATTGTAATTCACGCCCGTGACGACACGCAGGCGCAGCCCTGGCGCGGTGCATGCTGGGGATTGTAGTTTCCCCTTGCCACAACGGGCAGCCGCAGTGCATGCTGGGGACTCAGTGCTCCCTGACACCATCTTGCTTTGAGTCTGGGTAGAGTCGTGGGGTCTAGGGCGGTGTCCTCAGGGTGCAGAGCGGCTTGAATCGGACGCTGAGCCCGGCGCTTCCACACCACGCTGTGCTCTAGCTAAGGACGGGGAAGAAAGTCCACCCAAGACTCATTCATGTGAACACGCAGCTGTTGACAGGCATCGGCCCCAGACCCCTGAGTTCTCCCTGAGGAAGGATTAAAGCCAAATCCAAACTAACGAAAAGGAAAACAATAAAAAGAACGAGCTTGGGACCTAAAGGATGTTGCTGAACAAGGAAAAGAGCCCATCAGGCAGAAGACCCAGAGGAACAGCAGGCCTCTGAAAACTGTTTCTGAATCTGAAATAAAGATAGTTAGAAAATTGGTTAGGATCTTTCTTTTTAAAAAAAAAAATATATATATATAATTTTAGTTTTAATTTTTAATTGAAAAATGAAAATGAAATATATGTATGGTGTGCAAAATGACGTTTTAATGTATGTATACATTGTGGAATGAATAAATCAGGCTAGTCAATGTCCACCACCTCAATACGTTGTGTGTGTGCCTTGAGGACATTGAACATGTACTGTTAGCAATTTTCAAGTATACTTGTTAATATATTAATAATATAATTAATATAGTTAATGATTAACTATAATCACCGTGTTGTACAATAGAGCTCCTCAGCTTATTCCTCCTAATGACGCTTTTGTGTCCTTTGACTAACCTCTCCCTGTGCCTCCCGTCATTTCACTCTGCCCCTGATAACCACTGTTCACTCTCTTCTATGAGTTTGACTTTTTTGGATTCTTTATAAAAACTGAGGTCATGCAGGATTTGTCTTTCAGTTTCCGGCTTGTCCTCCGAGGTCATCCACATTGTCACAAATGACAGGATTTCCCTATTTTGTTAAGGTTGAATAGTATTCCATTTCTGTGTATATGCTACATTTCCTTTATCCATTCACCTGTTGACAGGCAGTTGGGTGGATTCCATAGCTTGTGAATAATACTGCAGGGAGCATGGGAGTTCAGTCTCTCTTTGACATACTGATTCCATTTCCTTTGTGTATATAGCCAGAAGGTGAATGCTGGATCATATGGTAGCTCTTTTTTGACTGTTTTAGGAGCTTCCATACTACATTCCATAATGGCTGCACTAATTTACATTCCCAACAGTAATGCAAGGTTCTCTTTCCCCACCCCCTCCCATATCCTTGTTACCTCTTGCTTGCCCTATTGATAATAGGCATCCTAACAACAGATGTGAGGTGATATTTTACTGTGGTTTTAATCTGCATTTTCCTGATGATTAGTGATGTTGAACATTTTCTGGTATATCTGCTGGCCATTTGTAGTCTTATTTTGAGAAATGTCTTCTCAGGTTCTTTGCTCATTTTTTAATCAAGTGGATTATTTGTTTCCTTAGTATTTAGGTTTTTTTTTTTTTTTTTTTTTTTTTTTTT
>NW_016107841.1:206252-213916 GCF_001604975.1 Cebus imitator
GTCTGGGGTTGTTTTGCTGTTGTTGTTTCTTTTGTATTTTAAATATTAACTCTTTATCAGAGGTATGGTTCCGCAAATATTTTCTTCCATTCTGTAGGCTGTATCTTCACTTTGTTGATTGTTCCCTTGGCTGTGCAGAAACTTTTAATTTAATGTAAACACATTTGTCTACTTTTACTTTGTTGTCTATGATTTTGGGATCAAACCCAAAAGATCTTAACCCAGAGCACTGCCAATAAGCTTTTCTCTATTTTTTTTTTGTAGTAGTTTTGCAGTTTTTGGTTCTACAGTTAAGTCTTTAATCCATTTAGAGTTAATTTTTGTCTATAAGGTGAAATCAGAGTCCAATTTCATTCTTCTGCATATGGGCATCCAGTTTTCCTAACATCATTTATTGAAGAAACTGTCCTTTCCCTAATGTGTGTTCTGGATAACTTGATCAAATATTATTTGTCCATAAATGCACAGATTTATTTATGGGCTCTCCATTCTATTCCATTGGTTGATGTGTCTGTTTTTGTGGCAATATCAGATTCTTTTAATTATTATAGCTTTGGGGTAGATTTTGAGATAAAGTAGCATAATGCCTCCAGGTTTGTTCTTTTTGCTCAGATTGTTTCGGTGATTAGAGATCTTCTGTGATTACAGATGAATTCTAGGAGTTTTTTTCTGGTTCTATAAAAAATGTCATTGAGATTTTGCTAAGGATTGCATGGGACCTACAGATTGCTTTGAGTAGTATAGATATCCTAACATTATTAATTTTCTCAGTCCAAGAACACAAGACATCTTTCCTTCCATCTGTGTCTTCTTTGATTTCTTTCATCAATCTTTTGTAGTTTTCAATGTGCAGATTTTTCACTGCCTTGGTTAAATTTATTTCTAAGTATTTTATTCTATTTTATGCTATTATAAATAGAATTGTCTTCTTGATTTCTTTTTATGAATAGTTTATTAGTTTATAGAAGCACTACTGATTTTTGTATGTTTATTTAGTATCATATAGCTTTACTAATTTTTTTTATTTCTTACAGTTTTGTGGTGGATTTTTTTTTGTTGTTGTTGTTTTCTCTTTTCAACACTTTGAAGTAATCACTGCAGTGGAATCTTTATGGTTTTCTATTTATAAGGTTATGTCATCTGAAATCAAAGATACTTTAACTTTCCCATTTCTGATGTGAATTCCTTTGAATGGAAGTGGTGAGAGTGGGCATTCTTGTCTTGTTTTGATCTTAGAGGAAAAGCTTTCACTTTTCATTGTTGAGTATAATATGTCAGATGTGGGTTTGTCATACATGGCCTTTACTGTGTTGAGGTACATTCCTTCTATAACTGATTTGTTGAGAGTTTTTATCATAAAAGAATGTTGAGTTTTGTCAAGTACATGTTTTTTTTTGTATCCGTTGGGATAATATGTTTTTCTGTTCTTCATTCTGTTAATACAGTGTGTCACATTTATTGACTTGCATATATTGAACCATTCCTGCATCCCACAGATAAATTCCACTTAATTAAAGTGGCCCTTTTAATGTGCTGTTGAGTTCTATTTGCTAGTATTTCTTGGTAATTTTTGCATTTATGCTCACCAGCGATATTGGCCAATAATTAATTTTCTTGTATTATATTTTTCTGGCTTTTCTATAAGACTAATGCTGGTTTCTTCTAAAATTAGTTTGTAAGCATGTCATTGTCTTAAATTTTTTCAGAGATTGAGGGGGCTTGTTATTATTGACTTAAATCTTTGGTAGAATTCATCCATTAACTTATCAGGTGCTGGGCTTTTCTTTGATGGGAGATTTATGATTATTGATTCAATATCCTTATGCATGATTAGTCTGGTCAAATTTTTCATTTCTTCATGATTCAGTCTTAGTAGAAAGTATGTGTAAATAAATGTGATACACTGCACGGTGGGAATCTATCCATTTATTCTAGGTTATGCAATTTATTGGTATGTAATTGCTTATGGTAGTCTCTTATGATTTGTTTATTCTTATGATCCATATTTCTGTTTATTATCTTCAATAAAATTAATAAATGGGGGAGAATTTCATTCTACATATGTTAGTAATATAAATAATAATGCTTCTTAGTTTGGTTGTGCTGCTATAACAAAACACCTGAGACTGGGTAACATAAAGAGAATATAAATCTATTGCTCACAGCTCTGCGGGCTGGAAAATCCACGATCAAGGCACTGGCAGCTTTTGTGTCTGGTGAAGGCTGCTTTCTGCTTCCAAGATGGTGTCTTCTTGTGGTGCCCTCCCATGGTGAAAGCAGCACAAGAGCCAGGCAGCTCTCTGAAGCCTCTTTAATAAAGGCTTTAATCCCATTAAAGAAGGTGAAGCCCTCTTGACCTAATCACTGCCCCAAAGGCCTCGCCTCTTCATAACATCACCTTGGAGTTTCTATTTCAACACATGATTTTGCAGGTACACAAGTATTCAAACCACAGCAAATACGTAACATGTATTGAGTGATTACTCTATGGCACATAGTTTGTAGGTATTAGACATATTAATATAATAAATCACTCAGTTCTCACACGCAACCCTCTGAGGCAAGTACTGTTATCTTCCCCGTGGTGCAGACAAGGAAGCAGAAGAACAGAGAGGGGACATGATTTTCCCCAGGGTTTGTGGCCAATGAGAACCACTGATTTGAATCCAAGCCATTACCAGGACTTAGGCTCCTAACACTAGACTGATGTGTTGAAAAGTCAATAAGCAAAGATAACAGCAGTGCTGATGAAGGCAAGGAAGGTGGCCTTAACATGACAATTAAATCAGCAGAATTAAAATATGCACCACAAGTGGTGAAGAGATTCACTTCCAGATGATATAAAATAACTTCCTAAGAAGTTGAAAACAAATTCCTTTCAATTAAAACAATAAATATTTCTAGAAAAGACTTTCCAAAAGTTAGAATTTACCAGCTGTTTCAGAAGTCTAGTTTAATATCACTAAAAAGTCTCTATCCTTGGGGAAATTCCTAAAGAAAAATCTACAAAAATAAACAATTGATTATCTTTGGTATGAGACCACAAATGATACTTTTATTTTTATGTATCTTAGTTTTCAACGTTTTGTAACATACATGTTTCTTTTAAAAATAAGGAGAAGTCCTTTGAGAAGACCACCAGAAAGAACTGAACAGAAGTGTGTGGTGTTGACTTTGTGTCCAGACCCTCTGCCATTCTCCTGGGTCCCCAGAGGGGTCCCGGGCTGGGACTGGCACGCCTCCCTTCTCAGGTGATTCTAATTCTCACTCTGGTCAGGGCACAGTTCGATGTAGAGTCTCCTCCAATTCCCAATTGCGGCACAGACCTCACATGCTTTCAGGGTCATAGAAGTGCCCTACCCTCTGTCTGAGACTGGCCTGGGAAGCCATGGCCCCAGGGTGCTGGTGGCTGAAGCCGAGGCAGGAACCACGTGCTCTGGGGACCGGGGGAGGAAGGTATCCTTTACAGCAGGAACTGGATGTGAGCGGAGAAGGCTTCGCAGGAGGTGGTTGGCAGGGTTTGCATGTTCAGTGGGCTCAGAAGCATACCAGGTTCTGTGACGGATGCAAGGACGCATAGGCCTCTGTTTCCAAGGTAGCTTAGCAAGCAAGGCCCACAGGAAGAGACAACTAGAAGAGACAGTCAAACCACAGAGGGCTGTCTGTGTGCAGTGGCTTACTAGGCCCGTGGCTCTGGGTGGGTGTTCGCCAGTGGCTGGAGAAAACTCTGAGGGTTCTCTCAGGACTGGATTGGTGCATGACGTCTGATCCCTCTTATCCAATAAAGCACCCCCAGCATGCTGCGTGCTCAGCAAATAATGAAGGACTGCTTGCTTGAGAGACAATGTCAGACACCTCCTTCCCCTGATCTGGGAGAAATTCCAGCCTCGAGTTCAATGAGCTGTATGTAGTTTCATCCGTGCGTCACTGCGATTTTGGTGGTTAAGTTGCCCACCTAGAGTTCATTCATTTCTCCTGAGGACCTCTGCATTTGCATAACCTGTGCAGTCTTGCTGTGGAGACCATTTCGTTGATTGATTCTCCAGGCAGGACTGCCTCCCTGAGGACATGGGCTGCTTTGTGTTTGGATTCCAGGTCTGACATTTACAAGCTTTGGGACCTTGTAAAAATACTTGCCCCTCTAAACCATTGTTCATGCATAAAATGCAGCCGTTTGTGTCTGCCTTGTGGGGTTAGTGTGACCATTTCAATAATGCATGGCATGTGCCAGGCAGGTGCCTGACACACAGTGGGACTTCAGCTGTGGGCAGCAGTGGCGGCTCAGGTACGTGACATACAGTGGGACATCAGCTGTGGGCTGCAGTGGCGGCTCAGGTGCCTGACACACAGTGGGACTTCAGCTGTGGGCAGCAGTGGCGGCTCAGGTATGTGACACACGTGGGACCTCAGCTGTGGGCTGCAGTGGCAGCTCAGGTACGTGACATGCAGTGGGACCTCAGCTGTGGGCAGCGGTGGTGGCTGTGGTGACGAGGGTCTGTGGATTAACACACAGCGGCACATATCCAGCAAACACATGTGGCTGTGGGCTCTGCCTCAGGGAAGGAGCTCTGGCCGCGTGTCACAGGCAGCTGTTGACACTGTTTTCTGCTCCCGTCCTGCAGGGATAGCAGTTTTCTCAGCGTTCTGAGAAGTGTATTTAAGGCTACAGGAACAGAGGGGCTCCTTGACACCCACCTCTGAGGAGCGGGAGAACATTAACGAGCTCTTTCCATGGAGCCCTGATACACTGAGCACACTTGGTGGCCTTTTGTTTCATTCAAATGGAGGAGGCAGAGGCCTCCTGTTTTCAGAAGCAGTATCTAAAGCAGATCAGGAAAGGGAACCCACACTTGATCTGTAATAAGAGTGATGTCCAAACAGCTGGAGGCTGCTCCAGATGCGCCCGTGGGCATGTGAATCGGGAGCTTTCTAGAGGGGGTTCTGGACATGAGGGTGGGAGAGGAGCAAATGAGCCAGGGGCCAGCTTCACCCCTAGTGGGAGGATGGAAAGGTGAGGGCGGAAGAGCCAGTGTCAGTAAAAGCAGCACGCTCAGCTGGAAGGATGAAGATGTCCACCACACCCTGGGGGATGAGAGGAGTTGGGAAACCATGGGTCAGAAGTGCTGGGAGGGGAGCAGGTTCAGATCCTGTGGGTCAAGAGTAGGTGGGACACTGTTAGTCATTCTTGCATTGGTGTAAAGAAATATCTGTGATCGAGTAACTTATGAAGAAAGGAGGTTTAGTTGCCTCATGGTTCTGCAGGCTGTGCAGGAAGCATAGCGGCTTGTGCTTCTGGGGAGGCCTCAGGAAGTTTCCACTCAGGCAGAAGGCAAAGGGGAAGCAGGCGTCTTACATGGCAGGAGCAGGAGCAGGATAGAGAGGGGAGGAGGGAAGTGCCACACACTTTTAAATGACCAGGTCTCAGGAGAGCTCATTGACTATCAAAGAACAGTACCGAGGGCTTGGTGCAGAGCCGTTCATGAGAAACTCACTCCCATGATCCAATTCTCCCACCTGGCCCCAATGCCCACATGGGGGACTGCAATTCAACATGAGGTTTGTGCGGAGACACAGATCCAAACCACACCAGATGTGTTTCCGTGCTGGCCAGGCACATAGGGTCTCCAAGGACCTAGACCTGCAGGGCTGGAGGCTCTGAGCAGCGGCACAGACCCAAGAATGAAGGCACGGAGGCTCCCATCTCCGTCCTGGGAACTTGTTGGCTCTGCCTCCGAGTAAGCACGGGAATGCACTCAGTGGTTCCTGCTCCTGGGAGACTGTCCCTGTTGCAAGCCTGTGTCTCCAAGGACTGGGTCTGATGCTGTTTCCCAGGGAGTCAGTTCTGGCATGCATCACTCTAGGCTAAGCTCTGAACCCAAAGACAAGCTTTGGTGTTTGGTGTGTTCCTTGCTTAAGACCTCATTCGTTTTGTAGATGCTATGGTCACAAAATAACTTTTAAAAAGCAAGTTCAATGTCTATGATAGGAGTCGTATCAAAGCACTCTGTTTGATCTAAAGTTGGTTTATTTAAAGGGTGTCTGTCCTATGTCACTTTGCAGCTCACCCATTACACATCTCCACCCCAGGCAACGAATCCCCTCACTACACGAATAACGTTTTCTACTTATTTCTCTACCACAGTTTGCCTTCGTGGCGGCCTTCAGCTGGAGACTTCTGCTTATTATTATTTTTATGCATATTCTGTAATCCTGCCAGTTCCAGCTCGGACACGGGAAATCTAGTGTCTGTTCCAGCGATTTTCCCTCTCATTGATGCATGTTCACTTGTGTCAGATTCTTTGCTGTTGATTCTATAAAAGATCGGGGCAGCCCCTGACCGCAGCGCTTTCTGTGTGAGTCTCCTGTTTCTCTCCAAGGCCTTTATCCACGGTGCCTGGGCAGGACCTCCCCACAGGAGCCAGGCAGCCCGCGGTCCTCCTCCACTGCTAGCCTGTCTTGTTTGACCTGCATGATGAAACCCGTTTCCCGATTTTGTTGTGGGATATCTCTTGGGTTATGTACCTCTTGTACTTGCAGTTACTTACTTATCTTTTGTATATTATGTTTTGCCATTTGAGTGGACAGATGTCCTGTACTGGAGTGGCAAATCCTCAGACTGTGCCTTCAACAGCTTGACCACCATGGCTGAGTCCTGGTCTTAGGAACCCGTTTTTTGGTGGTGAACCTGTCTCCAGGAGACTGCTGTTTAAAAGCAAATGTGTTCTGCAGGAGCAGCCCATTTGTTCATTATTAGCTTAACTTTGAAATCAACTTGCAGCTTGCGAGGAAGGGAGTAGGACCTCCATGCTGGAACAGTGGCCTGGCAGGTTTTACTCTGGGTGGACAGGTGGGGTAGAGGAGGAGTTTATAATAAATGACGGATTGCTTCTGTAGATGTACCACTCCTTGCTGTGCACAGGACTTTTATTCCTAATAATTGCACAGGGTAGGTTTTACCACCGCTGTCCATAGGAAAAAGAGTTCTAGAGGTATGGTACTTTTATTATGGTGACCCAGAAAGTTTATGACAGAGGCAGACCCCAGTGTAGGAGGACGGATGTGGTGAATGGTTTTGGTAAGGGTTCAGAGAGGGTCCCAAGGCTGGGTGGGCTTGACTGGAAGGCTCCTTACAGCTCTGTGTTCAGAGGGAAATCCACCTTATCCTTGCTGGGCTGCTGCCAGCTGTGAGCTGTCTCCCCTGTAGCCCATGGGTAGAGCTGCTGAGCCCTGACCTCATGGGCTCCAGAGGGGCTGGAACTTCCATGATATCTGCTGGGAGCTATGTCCTGGCAGCACCTCATGGTTCCTTGCTTAAAGCCTCTCAAAAATGAAGTCAACGTGTTAACAGATATGAGGATGGCAAGAAACATGTCCAGGTAAGTGAACACAAGGCAGCCTGAACACCTCTACTTATAGGCGTGCATCACACAGGGATAGGAATGCGTCCTGAGATGTGTCTTAGGTGATTCTGTTCCTGTGAAAACATCCTAGAGTGTGTGCATCTGGTGGTATAGCCTAAAGGACACCTAGACTACCACACATAGAGTACCACACATCTAGACCACCACACACAGCCTCCCACACATCTAGACCACCACACATAGAGTACCACACATCTAGACCACCACACATAGAGTACCACACATCTAGGCCACCACACATAG
>NW_016107841.1:214046-227304 GCF_001604975.1 Cebus imitator
CCACCACACATAGAGTACCACACATCTAGGCCACCACACATAGCCTTCCACACATCGAAACCACCACACATAGCCTGCCACACATCAAGAAGACAGTGTAGCCTATTGTTCCTAGGTTACAAACTTGCACAGCAAGTTACCCTACTGAGTACTCAAGGCACGTATAACACAATGGTAGGGATTTGTGTATGTGAACACATCATACATCCCAACACAGAAATGGTACAGTGGAAATACGGTATTATAATCATATGATACGACTGTCACATATGTTCTCCAGCATCGACCAAAATGTCAATATGCGGTGCGTGATTCTGTGTGTGTGTGTGCCCTCTCCGTCCACGTGGTCAGCATCTGTGGATGCAGCCAACCAGGGATTAAAGACATTTGGAAAAAAACAGATGATTGTGTCTGCAGTGAGCACGTCAGACTGTTTTTCCTGTTATTATTCCATGAACAATACAGAATGACATATATTTACACAGCTTTTACGTTGTATTAGATATTATAAGTTATCTAGAAATGATTTAAAGTTTACAGGAGGTGGCCAGGCACAGTGGCTCACACCTGCCATTCTAGCACTTTGGGAGGCCGAGGCAAGCAGTTCACTCAAGCTCAAGATTTCAAGACCAGCCTTGGCAACATGGTGAGACTCCATCTCTACAAAAAACACAAAACATTAGCCTCGCCTGGCACGGTGCGCATGTCTGCAGACATGTCTCCCAGCTACTCGGGAAGCTGAGATGGGAGAATCACTGGAGCCCAGCAGGCTGAGGCTGAGTGTCACAGTGAAGCTTTGTCTCAACAACAAGCAAAGTATGCAGGAGGCTGTGTGTAGGTTGTATGAAAATACAACACCACTTTAGATCAGGGACTCGTACATCGGTGGGTTTTGGTTTTCTAGAGGGGCTCCTGGAACCAGCACCTCACGGATACTGAGGGAGGGCTAAATGTTACAGCTAGCCTCCTGCTTACAGTGGCTTCACCTGACAGCTTTAGACTTCAGCATGGTGTGAAGGTGCTGCCCTTTCAGTGGAAACCGTGCTATGAGGCCCAAACACCCACCCAACTACTGCGTTTTTTAGTTTCAGTGCACTGTTCAATTAATTACATGGGATATTCAACACGTATTATAAAATAGGTTTTGTGTTAGGTGATTTTGCTTATCTCTAGGCTAATGTGATTGTTCTGAGCACTAAGGCAGGTTAGGCTAAGCGATGATGTTCAGTAAGTTCGGCGTATGAAATGTATTTTCTACTTACGATATTTTCAACTTACAGTGAGTTTAACAGGTCACAACCATTCTGTAAGTCGAGGAGCATCTGTATACGCAAAGGATTAGAAAAATTGTCCTTCAAACACCTGGAGTGCGATGGGATGATGCCACCAGCAGTGGTGGTCTCTGACGATGTTCTTGGCTCGCTGTCTTTTAAAAGTATTCCAGAATGAATACAATAACAGAAGAAGGCACATTTAATCCAATTGAAATTTTACACTTAAAATTACAGCTGATGGCTTTGATGTAAAAAGGAAATGAAAACTGCCTGAACTATTATATAAAACAAATCTTGCTTAAGTGGCCGGTCCCTAGACCGAGAAATAAACATTTGGCCAGATTTAGCATTTGCACGGACCTTCAGTCATGTTACATATATATATATCTTTGAAGACAGCACACATAACTCATTTACAATATTCTTAAATGTAGAAGACTTATTGAATGTGAAGATACTCAATATAGCTTCACAAGCTTAGGTCTAAGCTATGGGGCCCAATTTCAGAAATCGTGTAGGATTTCTCAGTTTTTCATGATGTTCAAGCATCCTCCCATCAGGGTACTTGACCCAGGTCCAGATGCACAGATTCTGAATGGACATATTCTTACATTGGAAATTTCAGGACATGACAAAAATGTAAATTAGCTGTCAATCAGATATTAAAATGGATTTTTAAGAAGAATTTTTCTCCTTCAGAAGACAGTAAAGATGATCCTTCTACTAAATGATTTGAGAGTGTAATTGGCTGATGAGGGTGTGGAGAAACAGCGATAAAGGGAAAGAACATTTAATTTTAGCTTGTCACTTCTAGCTTTATAAATTGGTTTATTCCAAATGAAAACTCAGTTTTCAAAATTAAATTCCTTTTTATTTATTTATTTTTCTTCTCCCTCCTATTTACGTGGCTCCTTAAATCTACCAGCCAGTGGGCAAAAGCATAAAAGATGAGTTTCCTGTGCATGTGTGTATGCTTTCAGACTTACTAAAGCGGAGTACTGCCTGCAGTGACATTGCCTGGCCTGACCATCACCTCGCAAGGCCTGCAGAGCACGTGGCGCTGGGCGCGGCTTCCTCAGATGGGCACTTGTTTGGGTGAAATTGTGTTGAGATGGCTGTATCTTATTTCTAACACGGCCCTTTAACGACAGGTAAGGCTCCCTTTTCTCCTTGGGGAAGACTTTAATGAGTTTCTCCCCCTCACAGAGAGCAATTAGGTGTCTTCAGTCAGCTACACCTGCGACCCACAGTGATCTTGTTCTCACACAGATCTGCCCAGCCACGTAAGGAGAAAGCCCAATTAGGCCCTCCCCGATGAGAAACAGGTTGAGAAAGACTATGGCATGGGTGCTTGGACAGGGAAGAGAAGGGAGGCGCGTGTTGATTAGGGAGGGGGGGTCAGCGTCACCAGTGCAGCGTTTCTCCATCCAGGGCCTCAGACCAGCAGCCACAGCAGCCTCACCTGGAAACCAGCTAGAAACGCAAATTATCAGGCCCCACCCCAGACCTGAATCAGAAGCTCCCGGGGTGTGCCTCAGCAGTCTGTTCCCCAAGCCCTCCTGGTCATCCCGGCACATGTTCAAGCCTAGAAATCACAGGTCTCGTGCACAGAGCTCATGGTGGCAGGCGGAATCTCAGCTCTGCCTCTTGTTGCCTATGCGCCCCCAGAGTACTTCACTTTTTCAAGTCTGAGCTTCTCTCTATGTAAACGGAGATAATTGAGCCTACCTTGGCAGGGTGCTATTAAATATGTTATATATTATGTTAAATACGTTTCATAGGAAATGATGCCTTGTGTGTGAAGTAGGATGTCAAATGGAACCCTTCCTGCCTCAGTGTCAGTGAAAGCATCCCTCTGGAAGCTTCAGACATCAAGGAGGGGGAAGCCCTCTAAGCAGACTCAACAAAGGAAATTGCTCAGAAAAACTCCTCTCCCGAACTTCCTCACCCACTCTGAATATACAATTGCTGGGCCTGGGGGAAAGGAAACAGTGTGGAGCAATGTTTAAGCAGTATTTTGTGTTTCCAGTCCTGGTGAGAGGGAACTTCAGAGTCTGTGTCCCCTGCAGTTGACAAGAGAGTCTCCTGGTGCCTGCAAGGGCTGAAGGACGCTATTCAGCCTCTTGCTGCTGTGTTGAGAGGGGTCTGCACACTCCTGGAGTTTATTGAAGTAAGGATTGGATAAGAGTTTAACGTGCTGTGTGGGGAAGAGAGAGCTGAGAGCAGGTTGTTGACAGATCTCTCCAGAAGTTCTGCCTAGGGGGGCAGAGGGACCCAGCACCAAGAAACTGGAGGAGGACATGCACTCACTGGGCACGGTGGGAGAAGCCACACACAGCATCCCACCAGAGTCTCACCTACCAGGTCAGAGGCACAGCGGGAGAGAAGTCACAGCGAAGCTCATTTTCAAAAAATACTCTAAAGCGTCCATGAGAGAAAGAATCTGTTTCAAAAATCCTCTGCAGAGTGGAAGGCTAGCTCATAACAGCACGAGCATAACAAGAAGCCTTCTGTCCTTCATCACTCTTGCTTCTCCCGGCTCCAACATGGGAGGGGGCACAGCAAACTAAAAGCCGGGTGTGGGAGGAGGGAGGAGGGCTGCAAGAGAAACAGGGAAGCTGAACGCAGCCTTCCTTTCCACTCCAGGACAAGCCGCAACAGCACAGGAGATTGCAAAATCGACTCACGGCTTTGATTAATGTTTGCTCTCCACACTCTAACTTCTGAATTGAGACTCTGTGATTTAAGTGACCCTAACATTGTCTAGTACCTAAAAATGAATAAAACAGAGAAAGATGTTTTGGAAAAAAATATTTTCACTGCAGAACTGTTAAAGGATCAAATGCTAACCATCGAGCTGCATTCGTGTTGATTATGACGTGAGTTATGCTTGCTCAGTACACACAAGCGCACACCCACATGCACACGTTACATGGTCATGCCTCAGTGATGGTATCTGTTAACTTTCATTAGAAAAAAGGGCACTGGACTTTTAGAGTCAGCAAGGTTTTATTATCAGATTTTACTGGTCTAAGTATAAACACAGGTTTAACAAAACAAAATATTTTAATGAACACTAAGATGAACCAACACAAGTTTCTGGCAGCAGTGGTGTTTTTATAGATTCACAGGGCTCTGAAGTGGCTGAGTGATCCGCAGGTGATATAAGGATCAGCTCAGAGATGCTCAGGGCTGGGAGAGGCCTGATGGCTAGGGCAGCACCGTCACAGGCTGACTTCAAGAGTGGTCCCCCTGCCTTCTGAGCGTATAGTCAGCGTGGCCATGGCCAGTTTCCCTGTAAATGGCTCTCAAGGCCCAACCCAGCTGAATTTAAATTCTTCCAAATGGCAATGCAATATGCTTGAATGCTCCTTGTAGCAGAGAACCCTGTACCTTTCATGGAGACAGTCCTGCTTATGACTAACCAGGATCATGAAGACATTTCACTTACACAATTGAAAAATTGGAGCTCCTTGTTCAGTTTCTTAGCTACGATCTACAAGGCCACGTGGAGCAAACCTGTCCTCTTTTTGTGGCAGTCTTTCAGTAATTTGGGGAAAGCCTCTGAGATCTTCTTCAGTCTGGTTTCTTCCACACTCTTGCATCTGAATTATTTCTTCCATCCTTCCCACTCTGATCTATACATGTGCTGGTATATATCAGAACCAGGAGACCATTCTTAGAGTGAGGTCAATGCTCCCAAAACCCCAACTGCCATTGCTTCACTTAGACAAGAAAAGTAAGATCCAGTGAGGATGCTGACATATCTAAAACCATGCAATTTGTTAGCTGCAGCAAGAGCAGAGACACCACAGCCTTCCTGACGTCCAGCTCTGGGTTTTCCCACTGTGCCATCCTTCCTCGAAGGTGCAAGGCTGGCTTCAACATCTCTTACATTTTTGTTGACAGGGAATGCCTTTTCCCAGTGTACCCTTTTCCGCATCCTGCTGCGTTTGGGGTGGTTGCTACTGAGGATATACTAAGCCTAACCAGACCACAGCATGAGCTGAGCATCCGAGGACAAACTTTCCCTAGAAAGACTCACCACAGAGGCCAGGTAACACCGACTGTCAGGGCAGCTGCTGTGGACTGATGGGTCAAGGGGCATTCCCTCCACGTGGAACACTCACGTGCATCTAAGGAAGCTCAGTGCCCTGAATTTAGTAACTTGGTGAAAGCGGTGACCATCACTCAAAACTGTAGAGTACCAAGAACTTTTAAAATGCAGCATTCTATTTTAGTATTTCAATTACACCGTAAATTGGTGTGTAAGGGTGGGTCGAGAGATATCCGTTAATTTGTTGAGTATTTACAGATTGCCTACTATGTTCTGGCACCACCATGCTAATTCACATTTAGTCCTTACAGTAAAACTCAGCTGTCTGTGATCGTTTTCATTTTATAAATGATGTAACTGAGGCTCACAGAGAATCAGTGACTTCTCAGTGTCACCATACTGGTAACTGGTACAGTGAGTCTAGCTCAGTGCCAGTCTAACTTCCAGTCCAGGCTCCTTCCATCATACACAGCTGTTTGAGCTATCTAGTGCTGCATAACAATGTAATCCAAAATCAAGCAGCTTAAAACAACACAAGTCTTCAATCACTTCACACAGTTTCTGAAGCTCAGGAATCCAGGCGTGGTTCAGGGTGGTTCTTAGTCAGGGTCTCCCATGGGGCTGCGGTCAAGCTGTGAGTCAGGAAGGCATTGTCTCAGGGTTGTATTCATTTACATTCCCCCTTTTTTTCCTCTTCTTTTCTTGCCAGCATTTGTTAATTGTGACTTTTGGATAAAAACCATTTTACTTGGGATGAGATGATATCTCCTCGAAATTTTGATTTGCGTTTCTTTAATGATCATTGATGTCGAATATCTTTGCATATGCCTGTTTACCATTTTGGGAAATGTCTATTCAAATCTTTTGCCCATTTTTAAATTGGATTATTAGATGTTTTTCCTATAGAGTTGTTTGAGCTCTTCATATATACTGGTTATTAAGCTCTTGCCAGATGGGTAGTTTGCACATATTTTCTTTCATTTGGTAGGTTGTATTTTCACTGTTAGTTGTCTCTTTTTTGTGTGTGCAGAAGCTTTTTAACTAGATATTATTCCATTTGTCCATTTTTGTTTTGGTTGCCTGTACTCATGGGGTATTACTCAAAAAATTTTTGCCAAGATTAATGTCCTGGAGAGTTTTCTCAATGTTTTCTTGGAGTAGTTTTATAGTTTGAGGTCTTGGTTTAAATGTTTAATCAATTTTGATTTCCTTTTTGTATAAGGTGAGAGAGAGAGATCACATTTCATTCTTCTCCATATAGATATCCAGTTTTACCAGTACCATTTATTTAAAAGAGAAGAGACTCTCTTTCCCAATGTATGTTCTCCTCACCTATGTTGAAAATGAGTTTGCTGTAGATGTGTGGATTTGTTTCTTGGTTTTCTATTCTTTTCCATTGGTTTATGTGTCTGTTTTCATGCTGGTACCATGCTGTTTTGGTTCCTGTAGCTCTGTAGTATAATTTTAAATTAAGCAATATGATTCCTCCAGTTTTGTTCTTTCTGTTCAGGATGACTTCAGCTATTCTGGGTCTTTTGTGGTTCCATATGAATTTTAGAATTATTTTTTCCCATTTCTGTGAAGAATATCATTGTTATTTTGATAGGGATTGCATTCAATCTGTAGATTGCTTTGGGTAGTATGGACATTTTAACAATATTCTTTTTTCCAATCTATGAACATAAAATATCTTTCAATTTTTGGTGTATGCTTCAATTTCTTTTATCAATGTTTTATAGTTTCCATTATAGAAATCTTTCACTTATTTGATTAATTCCTAGGTATTTAATTTTATTTGTGTCTGTTGTAAATGGGATTACTTTTCTGTTATCTTTTTCATGTTGTTCACTGTTGGCATATAGAAATGCTACTGATTTTTGTATGTTGAATTTGTATCTTGCAGCTTTGCTGAATTTATCAATTCTAATAGTTTTTGGTGAAATCTTTAGTTTTTTCCAAATATAAAACCCTACAAACAAGGAGAAACTGACTTCTTTGTTTTCAATTTGGATGTCCATTATTTCCTTCTCTTGTCTTATTGCTCTAGCTAGGATTTCCAGTACTATGTCAAATAACAGTGCTGAAAGGGGACATCCTTGTCACATTCCAGATACAAGAGGAAAGGCTTTCAGTTTTCCCCATTCAGTATGATACCAGCTGTGGATCTGTCTTATATGGCTTTTATTATGTTGAGGTATGTTCCTTATCCTCAGTTTTTAAAGAGTTTTTTTTTTTTTTATCTTAAAGGGATGTTGAATGTTATCAAATACTTTTTTAGCACCAATTAACTTGATCATATTGTTTTCTTCTTCATTCTGTTGATATGATGTATCATATTGATTGATGTTGAACCATTCTTCCATCCCTGAGATAAATCCCACTTAATCATGATAAATGCGCTTTCTAATGTATTGTTGAATTTAGTTTGTTAGTGTTTTGTTGAGGATTTTTGCATCAATGTTCATCAGAGATATTGGCCTATAATTTTCTTTTTTTGATGTGCCTTTATCTGGTTATGGAGTCAGGGTAATACTGGCCTCATAGAGTGAGTTTGGAAGTATTTCTTCCTCCTCTATTTTTTAGAACAGATGAGTCAGATTGGAATTAGCTATTTTTTAAAGGTTTGCTCGAAATCAGCAGTGAAATCATCAGGTCCTGGGCTTTTCTTTACTGGGAGACTTTTTATTATGGTTTCAACCTCATTACTTGTATGGGGCTGCATGGTTCAATCTTGGTAGGTGGTATGTATCTAGGAATTTAACGGGTTTTTTCTAGATTTTCTAATTCATTGGTATATAGTTGCTCATAGTAGCCACTAATGATCTTTTGAATTTCTATGGTGTCCATCATAATGTCTCCTTTTTCGCCTCTGATTTTATTTATTTGGATCTTCTTTTTTGTTTTCTTAGATAGTCTGGCTCAAGGTTTGTAAATTTGGTTTACATTTTCAAAATCACAATTTTTTTTTGTTTTATTGATCTTTTAAAGTTTTATTTATTTCTGCTCTGATCTTTATTATTTCTGTTCTTCTACTAATTTTCATTTGGCTTGTGCCTAATTTTCTAGTTCTTTAAGAGGTATAATTAGCTTATTTATTTGGATTTCTCTTCTTTTTTATGTAGGCACTTACAGCTATAAATTTCATTTTTAGTACTGCTTTCACTGTATCACATAGGTTTTGGTATGTTCTGTTTTCATTGTAATTTGTTTAAAAACATGTGCAATCTCTTTCTTAATGCCTTCATTGATCCACTTGTCATTCAGGAGCATATCGTTTAATTTCCATGTGTTTTTGTAGTTTCCAAAATTCATCTTGTTATTGCTTTCTAGTTTTATTCCATTGTGGCCAGAGAAGACGCTTGATATTATTTCAGTTTTTTTGAATGTTTTAAGATTTGTTTTATGACCTAATATATGGTCTGTCCTTGAGAATGATCTATGTGCTAAGGAGAAGAATGTGTATTTTGAAGCCATTGGATAAAATTTCCTGTAAATATCTATTAGGTCCATTTGGTCTATAGTGCAAATTAAGTCCAATGTTTATTGATATTCTGACTGGAAGATCTGTTCAATGTTGAAAATGGGGTGTTAAAGTCTATGGCTTTATTGTGCTGGGTTCCATCTCTCTCTTCAGCTTTAATAATATTTGCTTTATGTATATGGGTGCTGCAGTGTTGGGTACATATATATTTACAATCATTACATCCTGTTGCTGAATTTATTCTTTTATCATTATATGGTGGCCTTGTCTCTTACAGTTTTTGTCTTGAAATCTATTTTGTCTGATATAAGTGTGGCTACTCCTGCTTTTTTTTATTATTTGTGTGAAATATCTTTTTCTGTCCCTTTATTTTCAGTCTATGTATATTTCTATAGGTGACGTGTTTCTTGCAGGCAACAGAACATTGGGTCTTGTTTTTTCATTCATTCATCCACTCTATGGCTTTTGATAAGAGAGTTTAGTTTGTTTACAGTCAATGGACCTGGAAAGGTCCATTTCTTCCTTTTCTTTTCTTCTCTTCTTTCCTGTCTCCCTTTTTGTGACAGTGATTTTCCCTGATGGTATATTTTAATTTCTTGCTTTGAACTTTTTGTTTATCTGTTGTATGGTTTTTTTTTTTTTTTAATTCCTGTCTTTCACCAGTGACAGTGATTTTCTCTGATGATAAAAGTTAACTTCTTGCTTTTTATTTTTTGTGTATTTGTTGTATATTTTTTAATTTGAGGTTATCATGAGGTTTGTAAATATTATCTTATAACCCATTATTTTAAACTGATGACAACCTAACACTGATTGCACAAATAAACCCACAAAAATAAAACTAATAAAAACTCTACACTTTAACTTCATCCCCCTACTTTTTATCATTTACTTGTTTCTCTTTATGTCTTACTGTATTGTGTATGTCTTGAAAAGTTGTTGTAGTTATTTTTTATTGGTTCATTATTTATTTCTACTTAAGGTAAGACTCGGTTATGTACCATAATTACAGTATATTTTTCTGGGGCTTCTGTGTGATTGCTATTACCAGTGAGTTTTGTACTTTCAGACAATAACATCCCTTTCTTTTAGACTGAAAGCCTCCTGTTAGCATGTCTTATAGGACAGGTCTGGTGTTGATTAAATCTCTCAGCTGTTGTTTGGGAAGGTCTTTATTTCTTCTTAGTGCTTAAATGGTATTTTCCCTGGATATGCTATTCTAGGGTAAAAGTTTCATTTTTTTCCCCTTAAGCACTTTAAATATTTTAAGCTACTCTCTCCTGGCCCGTAAGGTGTCCACTGAAAAATCTGCTTTCAGATGTATTGGAACTCCATTTTGTGTTATTCAGTTATATTCTCTTGCTGCTTTTAGGATTCTTTTTTCATTCTTTATTTTTGGGAGTTTGATTTTTAAATACCTTGAGATAGTCTTCTTCATATTAACTCTTCTGGGTGTTCTATAACCTTCTTGTATTGAATGTCAATATCATTCTCTGGTTTGGGAAGTCCTCTGTTACTATTTCTTCAAATAAATTTTCTGCCCCTATATGTTTTTCTTTACCTCCTCTTTAAGGCCGATAACTCTTAGATTTGCCCTTGTGAGGCAATTTTCTACATCTTGTAGGTGTGCTTCATTGTTTTTCATTCTTTTGTCCCCTCTGACTGAGCACTTTCAAATAGCCTGCCTCCAAGATCTCTTATTCTTTCTTCTGCTTGATCAATTCTGCTATTAAGAGACTCTAATGTATTTTTCAGCATGTTGAATAATAATTGCATTATTTAACTCTAGAATTTCTGCTTGATTCTTCTTAATTATTCCAATCTCTTTGTTAAATTTATCTTACAGAATTCTGAATTCCTTCATGTGTTATCTCGACTTTTTTGAGTTTCCTCAAAACAACTATTTCTCCATGATGATTCTCTGGTGCCTTATTTAATTCCTTTGATGAAGTCCTGTTTTCCTGGATGGTGCTGATGCTTGCAGATGTTTGTTGATTTCTGGGCATTGAAGAGTTAGAAATTCATGGTAGGATTTGCAGTTTGGGCTTATTTGTGACTGTCCTTCTTGAAATTGCTTTCCAGGTATTGGAAGGAATTTGGCCCCAAGCCCAAAAACACTATGGCTTTTGAAGACTCATAGGGATACCATCTTGGTGGTCTTGGAAAAGATCCAGAAGAATTCTCTGGATTACCGGGCAGAGGATTTCGTTCTTTTCTCTTTCTTTCTCTGCAGATATCTCTCTCTGTGCTGAGCCATCTGGAACTGCGGCTGTGGTGATGCAAGCACCCCTCTGGGCACCACCACTGGGACTGCACTGGGTCAGACCTGAAGCCAGCACAGCCCTGGGCCTTGCCCAAGGCCCTTCTCTTCAGGGTGGTGAGATCCCCCCAGGCTGCATGCATGTTCAAAGATGCTGACTGTGAGCCAGGGATTAGAGTCAAAAACCTTAGCAGTTACGTCATGTTCTATTCTACTGCTGCAAAGCTGGCACTAAAAGCACAATACAAAGTCCTTCCTGCTCTTCTCTCCCCTGTCTGCAGGCAGAGGAGCCTATCCCTGCGACCAGCACTACCACTTGTCCCCAGGGGTTTTTGCCAGGCCAATGTTGACTGATGACAGTGTCTCTTCTGTCAGCTTGTGGTGAATGCTGTCAGGCCTGGCACTCACCCTTCATAACAGAAGGCTCCCCTCTGGCTTAGGATATGTCCAGAAATGCTGTCCAAGATCCTAGGTCTGGACTTTGGGACCCTAAGAGCCAAGTCTTGGAATAGTGACCCCCAAAAAGCCCGCTTGGTGTTCTACCCCACTGTGGCTGAGCTGGTACCTAAAGTGCAAGACAAAATCCCCTGAAGATTCCTCTGCTCTTCTCAAGCAGAAGGAATCTTTAGCCGTATGCAGCACAGCTGAGCATGTGCAGAGTGGCCCCTGAAGCAAGCACATCTCAGAGCCCAGGGCCCATGGCGTATCCCTGGGTATTGCCACTGGCTCTCCAGGGCCCAAGGGCTCTTTAGTCAGCAGGCGATGAATGCTGCCAGGACTTGGTTCTCACCTTCAAGGCAGTGGGCTCTCAGGCAGCCCAGGGTGTGTCTAGAAATGTCCTCTAGGAACCAGGGGTTGGAATGGGGGCTCATGACCATGCCTACTGCTCTCTTCTGCTGTTGCTGAGCTGGTATCCAAGATGCAAGGCAACATCCTCTTTCCTTTTTACTTTCCTCTCCTCAAGCAGAAGCAGGGAGACACTGTCATTGCTCTGAGCTGCACTGCACCCCAGCTGGTGTTTTCCAGAACACACGCCATCCTAGTCCTCTGGCTCTGAGCCCAGATTACCACTAAGAGTTGCCTAGGAATTGCAGGCCCTGTGTCCCATACTGCCTTTTGAGTTTACCCAGGACCCCAGAGTCCTTCAGCCTGCAGTGGCGGAGGGGTGGCACTGGTGGCTCAGGGCTGTCTCTCCTTCCTCCTCAGTGCCTCTTTCAGTGGCATGAAGATAAAACCTGGTACTGTCCTTGCTCACATGACTTTTGGTTTTCGTGGCAGTGCTTTTCTGTGTGGAGACAGTTGTTAAAATTTGGTGTTCCAGCAAGGAGGACAAACAGTGTAGGCTTCTCTTCTGCCATTTTGCTCCACCAAGCCCCTTCTGTAGTCTCAAAAAGCAAAACAGATTCTGCTCACAGAAAACTATTTTGAAAATATGACAGAGAGCTAGAGAGAGAGACAGATGCAGAGAAAGAGAGAGAGAGAGAGAGAGAGAGAGGTGGTCTCCCCAGGACCCTCTTTCCCATGCATCAGCTTAGGCTCTCTGGTCTTCTCCAGGCTCCCTACCCCTGGTCTACACCACCGTCAGCTTCTCTTTCCCAGGCAGCACAGTCTCTGGATTGTCCACCTCTGCTTCACTCATTTCCCAAACCGACACCAAAAAGACCCGGGAGCCCCATGGAAGGTGGGAGGGGACTGTGTCTTTTCAGTTTTTTTTTTTCAACAAAAATTCTTTTGACAAATACTTCGCAAATACTTACACTTTGGCAGACATTGTGCCAGCACTTCGCATAAACACCCCTAATCCCTGGATCCGACCTGCAGGTCAGCAGCCCCTATCACTGCTGTGCAGACAAGGCTGACAAGGGGGACACCAGGGCACGAGGCCACTCAGGAGGAAGCATGTGGCTGGATGTCAGCTGGGGCAGGACAATCACTCTGTGTAGACATCACTGTAGTCCAGGGAATGGGGCTAATGGAGCTCAGAGAGGGGCAGATTCAGGAGTTTAGAGGGAGGCAAGACCACAGGCAATGGCTGGATCCTTCTAGGAGGGAGGACAATTGAGTGTCACTTCGAAGAAGGCCTAGGTATTGGGTGGCAAAAATGGGGCAGGGGTGGGGCTGGGAGCAGGGAGAGGGGCTAAGATGGGACTGTTACTATTTGAAGTGTTTCCTTTTTTTTTTTTTTT
>NW_016107841.1:227314-229639 GCF_001604975.1 Cebus imitator
TGGAGTGCAATGGCGCGATCTCGGCTCACCGCAACCTCCGCCTCCTGGGTTCAGGCAATTCTCCTGCCTCAGCCTCCTGAGTAGCTGGGATTACAGGCATGCGCCACCATGCCCAGCTGATTTTTTGTAGTTTTAGTAGAGACGGGGTTTCACCATGTTGACCAGGATGGTCTCGATCTTTTGACCTAGCGATCCACCCGCTTTGGCCTCCCAAAGTGCTGGGATTACAGGCGTGAGCCACCGCGCCCGGCCTCCACTGTCTTTTTAATGATTGCAAATTCCTCTCCACCTATGGAACTGGGCGGGTTTATAAGGCTTCCTCGACAACCTATGTGTGATTTGTTACTTTTTTTCTCTATTTTCGTAGCATTTTGGGGGGAAATTGGGGAAGGCTGTTAGCTTATTAGCAAGATAAAATTTTTAGACGGAACCTTGACATTCTGTACATCTGATGAAATCAAAGGGGCTTTGAGGAATGTTTGAGTTAATCCTCACTGTTTGGAACCAGCTTCTGCTATACAAATATGCAGAACTGAGCACGAGTGATAAATGAAGACAATAGGGTTCCTTCTCTGCTAATCCATGTCCAAATACGCTATAAAAATGGTAATGTATGTATTCATAATTAACATGCCAGTCATAAGTCATTTCAGAACTAAATTATTAAAACAATGAAATGCACACATCTCTATTAGAGATGAAAATATGTTTGTGGAAAAGTTAGGAAAGTTAACACCAGGCCTGCTGAGGCAAACTGACTATGGCCCACCCTGGTTCTCACCGAAAGATGAAGCAGGGTGGGTCCATGGAGACTAGCCCTGAAGTCCAAGAAAGCTGAGAGGTCAAAGAAAGAGGCTGTCAAATCCAGTTTCTTAGAAAGGAACGTTTAATAGAGATTTACAAATAGAAGCCATGTCTGCGTCCTGGGAAGGGCAAGACAAGACGGTGGATCCCCATGCCATCCTCACCAGACCCTGAGGTCACATACCTCAGAGGAGGGGCACAAACATGTGTTTTCTTGTGGGAATGGGCAAGAATTTGCCCCAAGGGCAGGATTTAAGTATCTACTTTTTCACAAAGGACCGCAGATCAACTAGAAATCTCAGAGATCTTCTCAGAAGTAGGGTTGATCAGAAGTCAATATGGCAGATTCGCTTCCAAGACAGAGTCGCTTTGGGTTCTCATTCAAGATGGAGTCGCTTTGGGCTCCTGTCCAAGAGGGAGTCACTTTGGCCTCCACAGCATCTCTTGATGAGGGTTTACCACCACAGGTGAATCTCAGGACGCAAACTGGGGTCCAAGGTAATGCGGAAACTCCAGGGGATCCAGGAAATGTTATAGGCTGGAGCTGTGAACACATAACACCCAGACAGAATGACAGTGCTGTGACCTACATTTTAACCACAAAGTCACAACAGAATTCCTGGGTGACCTTGGGCAGCCCTCACTCATTTGACGAGTCCCTCCGTAAGAATCATGGGTCTGTGGATTGGCCTGGCCCTGTGTGCCTCAGCCCTTCTTTGGCAGATGTGAGATCACACAGCTAGCAAGTGGCTAGTTCAGACCGAAATCTTGGGACACGATTCAAATCTTCAAGAGGACAAGAAGCGCTGAAGCCCAGATTTCCCCTGGATCTCTTCCTGATTCATGGGTTGGCAGCCTCTGCTGTGGTTAGCTGGGGGAAGGGAGACTCCGGGAAAAGCGGCAGCAGCCTGGGGACCCCCAGTAGTTAGAAGGCTGCACTTGGGTGAACACTGAAGCCCAAGAGTCTCTTCCTGATGTGGATACCAGTGGGATGCGCCCAGTACCTACCAAGAGCTGTAGCCAAGAGTTCTTATCTGACCTGGTGCCCCTGGCAGAACCCCACAGCCAAGAACCTCTCTTCCTGGTGCCTTTAAATATTAAAATCTATGTAACAAAGGTGATGTTCAGGCCATAAAGAGATCCTTGTGGGCTGACTTATTATTATTATTATTTTTAATTTTTGGGACAGGGCCTTGCTTTGTCACCCAGGCTGGAGTGCAGTGGCACAATTGTAGCTAACTGCAGCCTAGACTTCCTGGGCTCAAGGGATCCTCCCGCCTCATCTCTGAAGTAGCTGGGAATACAGGCACATGCCAACACGCCTGGCAAATCATTTTGCTTTTTTTTTTTAGAGATGTGGTTTTGCCATGTTCTCCAGGCTGTTCTTGAATTCCTGGGCTCAAGCACTCTGCCTGTCTCAACCTCCCAAAATGCCAGGATCATAGGCATGAGCCACTCTGCTCGGCCCTTTAATTTTTAATGAAGTAAAATTAAAATGTGCCAAGCCTATGTAGGCCTGGT
>NW_016107841.1:230996-238278 GCF_001604975.1 Cebus imitator
GGTCGGGTCAGGGTTTGAATTCAAGTGTTATAAAGCTGAAGCTCATGCTTCTTGTACAAACACATTCAAGAGCACACACGAGCACACACACACACACACACACACACAGTGTACAACAAAAGGTTGTGCAGCCTTTTAAAAATACCAGCCATTGTGCTGCACTTTCTCAGCTCCACACTCTTCCTGCCCCTCCTCGGATTACGATTATCTCCTTTTAAGCCCCTGTTGTAAATGATTCAAAGATCAAGCAGGGATTTTGTGGGCAGCTTTGAGCAGAGAATAAAAAGGATTGAGCTTAGAGTCTGCATTCTAAATTTCTCTCACCTTCTGAAAATATCCCAAATAAAATCAGGTTATTATGATTTAAGTAGCCAGCAAAAGGCAGGCACATCTGCTCTCAGAGATGAGGAGTCAGTACTAGAAAAATAATCACTAAAAATACTGAGTATTCAGTGCGGCCAGACGCATCTCATGCATTATCACTAGTCCTCAGCTCGCTCTGACAGTGGGCTTCATCGCCCTCATTCTCCAGTGAAGACATGGAGAGCCAGAGAGTCTCGAGGTCCCAGCCTGGTCCACATTGCCAGGAGGTGGACAGGCCGGCCAGATTCATCGTCTGGGTCCTTTTGTCTCTCCCTGCTCTGACATCGCCTTTCCTTGCCCAGAAAACAGCTTCTTTGATGATTTGGAGTGAAGCGTGAAGCTGTGCAGGAGGCTAGGATGTGTCTCAGACTATTTAAACCAGAAACTCTGGACATGGGCCCATGCATCTGCATTTAGTGATTTTGATTCTCAGCCACATTTGTAGCTGTGTTAAGGGGACGGCCTGAAAGAGGGTTGATAACCAGATCCATGTGACCCAAGGAGTTGTATAGCAGAGCTGTGAATGGCAGCAAAAGTGTGACTACAACTTTGACAAGTTTAATTGGTGATAATTTTATGTAATCATAAAATTTTAGAGCTAGGGGATTTTTTTTTTAAATTTAATCCAAATCTTTGTTCACAGTAAAATACAAAACACAACAAAACAAAAAAATCCAAGAGTCCAGGATGCAAAAGAACCTGCCTGGAGGTGAGACGGGGCAGCTGGTGCTGCGCTGGGGCCCGTGGCTCCATGCTCTCCTGGCCCCTCCAGCTCCTCCTGCTGTGCGTGTGCCTTCCATGACAAAGGCATGGATACCGTGTGACCATTTCCGTGCTCGGCTCGTGGTTAATTTGCTTTAGTTTTCAAAGTGGGAAAGGAGTTTCATGTGAAAAGGTATGTTTTCTTGGGAACAATGTAACTCTGGCTCCAGCTGCAAGTACGGCCATTGTGATGAGTCCCATCAATTCCCTCCGTAACTCAGACCTTCAGCGTTCGCCTGAATCCACACCCCCTTTCCAGGAGCTTGCATCCAGGCCACACCCTCGTTTCATCAGCGTGAACGCGGTTGCTTTGCCTTTTCACTCCCACCTGCGACTCTACCCTCAACCCCCCCTGGTAGCTTCTCAAGTGTGTTTGCTCCACGTGGCCAGTGAAAATGGCTGGTCGGGAATGGGCTCCTGCTCTTTTCTACCCAGGCTCCTGCTTCCTCCAGCAAGAAACACCTCCCTCTCCTGAGCTCCCATTATTGCCTTGAAACTAGACTTTTAGATGTGAGAACGCAACTTCAGACCATGGGGCCTGAGTGGTGCAGACGGCTTAAAAGTAAATGTCTACATCACTTAGCAAGACAAGGGTGGATTGTGGTTACTAATTTTATGATTATTAAATGAACTGAAACTGATGCTTTTTTTTAAAAAAAAGGGAAAATAGATCACATTCTTTATCATGCACATATGATGTGCATAGACCGATATCACAGGCCCAAGTACAGACCATCAGCCAAGTTGTTGCCGGATGCCAACTGGAAATAAAGTTATGCATATGTATAGGTACAGATATAACCACACACATGAATATATGAGTATACGGCTGTCTGTGAATGCCTGTATGCTTAGTAATGCCAGATGCTGACTGATCACCAGATGTTGAAGCCCAATATATCTGATTTTATTTGGCTGAAACTATAGTATAAATTACAGACACTGAATGACTAAGAAACATCATTTTGCAGGTGTCTGATATAATAACTACTTAAAAAGTTGAGGAATGCACTGACCAAGATTATTAGCTTCCCACCTATAGCAATGCTTGTCCTTCTTACATATTTATTACACGCAGTGTTCTATTGGAGAGAATTCTGAACAAGTATCCTCTAGTGGATGAATCATCTAGAAGCTGGTTAATGGTAAATCCAAACTCTGTGAATGATTTTAAGGAGGTTTATTCTGAGCCAAGGTGCGTGACCATAGCCCAGCAGAAGCACCGTTTCAAGAGGTCCAAAGAAAGAACGTCTAGAGCAGCCACATTTGAGGGAAGCGAGAGTTACAAGCAAAGACATAAATCAACACGTGGCAGGTAATCATTGGTTCAGCTAGAAGAGGCGGGATATCTTGAAGTAGGGGCTTACAGGTTACAGGTGGATTCAATAATCTGCAACTGGTTAAAGCAGTGAAGCTCTGCCTGAAAATCTGGAGTCGGCAGAAAGAAATATGTAATTTTAAATGTTATTTTATTTTAAGTTTTGGGATACATGTGCATGACATGTAGGTTTGTTGCATAGGTAAACGTGTGCCACGGTGGTCTGCTGTACCTATTAACCCATCACCTAGGTACTAAGCCCAGCGTGCATTAGCTATTTATCATGATACTGTCCCTGCCCACACCTGCCTGACAGGCACTGGTGTGTGATGGTTCCCTCCCTGTCTCCAAGTATTCTCATTGTTCTGCTCCCATGAATGAGTAAGAACATGTGATGTTTGGTTTTCTGTTCCTTTATTAGTTTGCTGAGAATGATGATTTCCACCTTCATCCATTTCCTTGCAAAGGACATGATCTCATTTCTTTTTTATGGCTGCATAGTATTTCATGGTGTATACGTGCCACATTTTCTTTATCCAGTCTATCATTGATGGGCATTTAGGTGGCTTCCATGTCTTTTCTATTGTGAATAGTGCTGCAATAAACATACATGTGCATGTATTTTTATCATAGAATGATATATATTCCTTTGGGTATATACCCAGTAATTGGATTACTGGGTCAAATGATATTTCTGATTCTAGATACTTGAGGAATCGCCACACTGTCTCCACAATGGTTGAACTAATTTACACTCACACCAACAGCGTAGAAGTGTTCCTATTTCTCCACTTCTTTGCCAGCATCTTTTTTTGTTGACTTTTTAATAATCACCATTCTGACTGGCATGAGATGGTATCTCGTTGTGGTTTTGGTTTGCATTTCTCTAATGATTAGTGATGCTGAGATTTTTTTCACAAGTTTGTTGGTGGCTGCATAAATGTCTTCTTTTGAGAAGTGTCTGTTCATGTCCTTTGCCTACTTTTTGGTGTTTTTTGTTTTGTTTTGTTTTTCTTGTAAATTTGCTTAGGTTCCTTGTACATTCTGGATATTAGATCTTTGTCAGATGGGTAGACTGCAAAGATTTTCTCCCATTCCATAGGTTGCCCATTCACTCTAATGATAGTTACTTTTGCTGTATAGAAGCTCTTTAGTTTAACTAGGTCCATTGTCAATTTTGACTTTTGTTGCAATTGCTCTTAGCAATTTCATCATAAAATCTCTGCCTGTGCCTATGTCCTGAATGGTTTGCCTAGATTTAGAAAGAAATGATTTAAGGTAAGGAAGCCTGTCAACCAATACGCTGGGTGAGACTGACTGGTAGGGGCGGGTGACTTAACCCTTGCCCCCGCGGCCTTAGGTCCTGTTTGTTAGTTGGTGTTGTGATGCCACAAGGAGCCCCTTCTCTCAGTCCTACCATCTTCAGCATCAGTGTTGGCCTGCTGCGCCTAAACTCCAAAAGGAAGGGGAGAGAAGGAGGCATGTCTGACTTCCCTCCCTTCAGGGCCTAGGATTCAGTTTTTAAGGTTTTCCTGAGTTCTCCTTAGCTAGAAGGCGGTCCGTTCAGTGGGGCAGAAGGGCGTTGGATTTTATTTTTCGTTCACATTTTTGGGAAATATCTCATTTAGCGGGAGCTCTCCTGCCGTGACCAGCTGAGTCTGCAGTACGAAGATGACTGAGGTTTGGTTTAGGCTCCCGGGTTGCACCCCCACCTTTAAGCAGCAGCACCAGCCTGTACACCTGGTGATTCTTGTTTTCTTTGTAATGGATTTTACTGTAAGCACCTCTCATCCTGCTTTCCATCTCTCCCCATCACTCCTGCCGAAGTTCATTCATTCTCCTCCAAGGTGTCCTCATCTCTCCCTGGGAGGACACAGGCCCAGAGGTGGCAGAAATGCTGGCCCCAGCCTTGCTATATGAACCCTGAGAACAGCCTGTGTCCCCCTGAAGGCTGCAGCCTGGCCTCTTCACACCAATCTTCTGCAGTTGCCTTCCTCAGAGGAGATGGCTCTGTCTGGAGCATCCAAAGGACTGCCACCTTCCTTGCCTCCGGAACATGTGTCCAGGGCTTTTGGGGGACCCCAGCACTATGAGGGCATCCCTCTGTGCCCACCCTGCTGCCGCTGAATGACTTGCACCAACTGCAACGCTGCCTGCTGTGCTTCCAAGCTGACATTTCTCTCAATCATAAGCAACTTCTCATTCCTTTTCCTTCCTTTCCTCTTTCTGGCAAAATTATTTCAGGTATAAATGATTCCAAAGTCACACCAGGGAATTAAACACAAAGGCAAGACGCTCATAGTTTGACCAACCAGAATAGTCATGAGTTAAACGGCAAAGGGCCAGGTAACTCAAACTGGGAAATAGTTGAGTTTTGGCAAACACAGCCAGAGCTCATGGTCTTAAAACATCAGCATTTACTCTGGCTTTACCAACACCAGGTCATGGGGCTGAGCCCCTTTCTGCCTCCACCCTGTTTTCATTGATCAGCACACGGGGTGAAGCTTTGCCTGAGAAGAGGGCTGGGGTGTCCACCTCTGGAGCCTCATGGCCAAGGGCACATGCTGGGATATCAGAAAACCTGGATTGAATCCCATCTCTCCACCTTAGCTAACCGCATTAGGTCCAAGGACTTCCTGGGTGTAAGTCATGTTCTGTTTTCTCATTTCTAACCTGGATGCAATAAAACTGGTGATGCAAATTTTGTGATTCCCAGTTGTTCCACACTTTAGAACTAGCTGAGGAGCTTTTAAAAATCTGGAGTGCGGGAAGAACCACATTTTGGCCATGTGAAAATATGGGGGAAGTCATCAACTCCTATTAAAGATCCCAAGCGAGTCCAGCATGGAACATTCAGGAGCCATGGGGTTGCTGCAAGGATTCAAGGGCACCCGAAGCTGCCTTGTCCAGCTGGCCACAAATCCAGGTCATTCGGTGGCAGCCAGACACTGCCCCGGCTGCCGACATTCCCACTGGGGGCTGTTTCTCTTCCATTTTTCAATTCCTCAGTCATTTAAGTTGATAATTAACTTTGAAAGGTGGAAGTTTCCCCAAATACGTTCTTATAATCACATTTAATGTTAGAATGACATCAGTCTTTCCTAAATAATTTTATAGTAAGATAGGATTTTAATCAAAATGCCCTAGATATTTAAGCTTTTTAATGATTCTCAAATAAGCAGGTGATGACAGCAAGAGAATAAAGAAACAATGAGAGAGAGGAGGGACTCATTGAGCCAGATGTTGGGAGCTTCTCCCTGGCTGGGACAGTCTCCCAGCTCTGCTCCTGGTAGTGGCTCCAGGCAGTTCTGCTGTGCCCGTGGGGCAGGTGGTCCTCTTCCCGTGGCACCTTGAACTTGGGTTTGTGTCACACTCACTGTTTACTGTTCTGGGAGGTGACTGTCTCCTTAAGCATGCCTGCTGGATTCTCAGTGTCTTGGTTTCATGTCTATTCCAGGGCATTAAGTGGGACATGGCAGGGAGCAGGCACTCAAAACATATTGTTTGAAAGGTAGATAAAATATGGCAGAGAGAGGAAGCAGAGGAAGATGGGCTTTTTGGTGTCTCTTTGAGGACCCTATGCCCCACGTCTGTGGCCCTCTGGAGGTATTAGCCTGCAGGCAGCGCGGGTTGCTCCGTGGAAAGCATCTGTGGAAGCCGGCGTGTCTGTGGGTCTGTGTCAGTGTCCCGCTTTGTACTGTTGAGCTGTTCATTCCTCAGACATCCACAGTGCACCTCCCATACATATGCCTTCCCTTGCTTAGAAAGCCACGTTGTGCCAGTTATTGCAGAGATGAAAGGCGCGGTGTTTTCTCTGCTCGTGTTCAGGTGGACAAAGACTCAGACAAGTAGATCAGCTGTTGCCAGGCCATGCCCGGTGTCCCAGCGGGGAGAGGATGCCTGATTTGGTCTGGGCCCTGGGGGTCAGCTATATCTTCAGTCTACATGTGGGGTAGTCTGTTGGCATCAGCGAGGCACAAGAGGCAGAGAAAACAGACTCAAGGCTTTGCTGGTGCCTGAGAGACTGGAGAGCAGGTGGAAGCGGGAGGGAAGGGAGATAGTGACCGGATCCCAGAGGCCTTTCCATGCCTTGCAAAGGCATTGGTCTTCCGACTGAGAAAGCTGTGATATTCTTAGGGCATTTTTATCACAGTGGTAATCTACTAAGAACTTGCAGAAATCTTTATTTTAAAATAATTTTAGGGTCACAGAGATTCTAAATATAGCGCAGAGTCCTTAAACACCCCTCACCACGTTTCCCAAGATGACATCTTACATAACAAAAAAAGCATCAGTACCAGGAAATTGACATTGGTGCAATGCTATCAGGGAAGCTGCAGACCTGTTCAGATTTACCAGGTTTTAGATGCGCTCTGTTTCTCGCTCCCCGGGGAAAGAGGAAGGGTTCAGTTCTCTGACATTTTGTCACACTTAAGCATTCATGTAAGAAGCATGCAGAATGATCCCTGCCCCTCATCCTGCCTCAAACAGTCACAGCCACAGCCACACACAGCATGTACCCCTGATGACCATGGACTCCTTCTCCATCAGAAAAATGTGGTCAGCTGGGCACAGTGGCTCACACCTGTAATCCCAGAACTTTGGGAGGCTGAGGCAGATAGATCACCTGAGGTCAGGAGTTTAAGACCAGCCTGGCCAACCTGGAGAAACCTGGTTTCTACTAAAAATACAAAGTTAGCTGGGCATGGTGGTATACACCTGTAGTCCCAGCTACTAAAGGAGGCTGAGGCAGGAGAATCACTTGAAGCCGGGAGGCGGAGGTTGCAGTAAACCAAGATTTTTCCACCACACTCTAGCCTGGTTGACAGAGTGAGACTC
>NW_016107841.1:238331-282551 GCF_001604975.1 Cebus imitator
AAAAAGAAAAATGTTGTCATTTTTAGAATATCATACAAATTGAATTGTCTGGCTTGTAGCCTTTTGAGATGGGCTTTGCCATCCACAGAAGGGTCCCAGGGACCTGCCCACATTGCCTTGGGCTCAATGCTCCACTCCCTTTCACTGCTGAGTGGGGATCCTTGCATGAATGTGTGGCATTTTATCCACTCACCTGCAAAAGGACGATGGACCCTTGTCTTCTCCCCTGGGCTTTGGTGATCAGGACCACGACTGCTGTAAACTTTCCTTTACAGAAGTTCTTCTTGTTAACATTAATTTTTTATTTCTCTGGGCTCTATACTTAAGTGCAGGGTTTCTAGATCATACGGTAAATTAGTATTTAATTCTGTGAAAAAACGCCAAACTGTTACCCAGTGCAGCTGAGAGTTCTTTATATATTCTGGATACAAATCCTTTGTTGGATTTGTGATTTGAAAATATTTTCTTCAAGTCTGTAGCTTGTCTTTTCTTCTGCTTAACAGAGACTTTCATAGACAAAACACATTTTTAATTCCTATAAAGTCCAGATGATCAAATTTTCCCTTGTGGCTCCTGCCTTTACATGCTGTGTCTAACTAACCCTTGACCACTTAGATTTTGCCCATGTTTTCTTTTTGAAGAATTTTACAGTTTTATGTTTAGATCTATAATACAATTTCAGTTAATTTTTGTGTGAAGAGTGAGGATTTTCATTTCACACGGGTCACTCCAGTGTGCAGGGATGGATTGGAAGAGGCTGTGCCAGGATGTGAGGAGCCCGTAAGCGGGTGCCGGGGGAGTGGGCTCAGTGGCCAAGATGAAGAAGACAGACTCACAGGGCGCCCGGCAGCAGGCTGACCCTGTGCAACGTGACATATCTGTATGCATGTGTGTGCACATATGCATGCATGAATATGTATATGTATATTTGCATATGTTGTGGTCACATATTTGAACTTATAAAATTATTAAAACCCCCTCCACCCCAACTGCTGAGATTGTTTTAAATCTTTAAAGGCAAATATTTTGGTGTTCAGAAAAATTTAAATCAAATTAACACACTCTTTTTTTAAAAAAGACAAATAGTAATTATTTTGAATGCCTATACACACAATTAGGGACTTGCAGTTTAAAGTGTGGTTATTTCCAAATTATTGTGGAATCAAGTTATCCATCGATATACATCCCGAGAGAGAAGCACTGTAATGCCGGGTCCAGGTCAGGCTGTGCTGGATGCGTCGTTAATTACGAGCCCTGCTGCCTCTGGCTTCTTGCCTTGGGCATTTAAGGAAAACTAGTGCCTTTAGATCTGATAAATTAAGCTTTGAATCTTGTGTCAGAGAATATGTAGTGGTTTCCAATGATATCAGTGAAATACCACAGCCTCCACTCTGGATTCACAAATCCCAGGGTAGAGCCAACGAAAGCCACAAAGGCCCAACCCCCAACTTCTAAGTGCACATTTTGGGCGGTGCATCGCCAGCTGCCAGGATGCCCATGTGGTGCACGGCATAGCTGTTTGCCTGCATTGATTTCAAAGCTTCTCCATGGACACTCAGGGCTGCTGTGCTTTGCTCCTGCAAACAATGGTGAGATTTCAGGGCTTTGTGATGGATGTGACCTAATGCATGAGGCAAAGCAGTTTCATGTGTCATGTGGATGTTGATTGTTTAAAAAAATATACTACAATGTTCTCTGTAATTCACATCTTAAAAATCTCCACATTTTTTCTTTTTCTGAACATACCATTAGTGTTAATAATTTCATTAAATCTAGCCTAGGGATATTTCAAGCAGTTTTCCAGAATAAGATCAGTTTAAGCAAGTGTGTATTTTCCCATAAGACTGTCCTGCCCTTTCTAGCTGACGGAAGAGGCAAATGGGCTTTAGTGCACATACTGTGAATCAGCGACAGCTTTTACTGCCCCTATGACCCCAGGAGTCCTCTGTTCCCGGTCCACTCTAGGATAAAAGATGCCTGGGTCTAAGCCCTGCCATTCCTGTGTTTTCATGGCTGGTGACTTGGGATACTGAGGGCACCTCCCTGGGTGTCTTGGTCAAGATCTTAAGTCATTTGTTGGATACTGGCTGGATATTTGGATGTACCACGAGGTTAATGAGTAGGGGAAGAAGAAAGTCAGGGGTGTGTATGTGTGTGTGTGTGTGTGTGTGTGTGTCTGTGTGTGTGTGTGTGTGTGTGTGTGTGTGACAGAGCGGCTAAGTGAGAGAGAGATACTCTCTACTTTCTGTAAAAAGTTCAATATTTTGAACTTTAGCCTTGGATACATTACTTATTTTCCAGATGAAAATTTTTCAGAAATTTTTCTCAATATAGTTTTAACTTCTGTACTATTTAAGAAACGATTTTCCATAATGTTTCTTAAAAACAAACTTTAGAGAAAGAAACGTATTACTAATCCCTATCTTAATTTTTTCTTGTCTCAATTAAAAGAAGTTTTTCCCCTCCTCCCCTCCCCTCCCCTTCTTCCTCTTCCTGTCTCCTCCCTGTTCTTCACTCTTCCATGCTGAGGTGGAACACAGCATGTCCGATGAGTATTTTCCACAGGATAGGTCATTCTTACATGAATGCGGCTGCCAACAGGACCTACTATAGCTGGATCTTTCTGTTATTCATTCATTGCTTAAATAAGAAATTATTGACTCCTATGTTGTTTTCACTCTGTCCTGGTTTCCAGGGAGTCAAGGATGGAAAACCACACAGGAAACCCTCATGAAGGTCCAGCCTGTGAGCAAGTCAGACAGGCAGGTGAGCCACCCGCAAAGCCAGGCACTGTCCCTGCACTCCCGTCCCATTCCGCACTTGTCAGGGAGCTCCCCAGGGACAAGGAACTGCAGGTTTGGAAGAGGGAGTGAGGCTTGTCTCCGGCTGTGAGCCCCACGCTGCATGGGGTGCACACTGTCACTCCCTGGGCTGAGCCTCTGGTCCAAGACCCCGGGCCGTGTCACAGCTCCCGCCGGTCACTCCAGTGTTAAGATCATCGATGCCAACTGCTCTGGTGTGTGAAGACTGAGAAGCAAACCAGAAACTCTAATATGGCATACCCTCCCCCTAAGGCATCATCAATACAGGCATCTAGCATGGCCTGCACTGGGGCAGTGGTGGAGAGCAGGGAGGGCTAGCAGGGAGGGCTCGCAGAGAGACACCTGCCAACTCTATTAGGTAGAGAATGTTGCCACACCCAGCACACAGGCACACAGTTCAATTTTTCAATCTTCAAAGTTAAAGGGGAAATTACTTAGGAAAAACTTATTTTTTCCTGGTTATCTTATGCATAGCTCAGTGACTTGCTCGTAATTATTACTTGATAAACAATTACTCTTAAATAATCAAATGAATAGATGGGTTTAATAAGTGGTTTGCTGGTAGATGCTTAATAAGTGGCCCTAAAATTTTATAGCATTTACAATTTCTGTGATGTAAATACGCCTACGTGTTTGATTTCAAGCTACTCACATGACATCACGGGCTTACAAATTCCTGAAAGTTTAACAGTTGACTCTCACCAACCTAACATAAGCCTGAGAAAAACACCAAACATCTGTCCATCATCTTGTGCACTGAGACGCTTAGGCACATACACTATGGATACAGGGTCACACTCAGGTAAGTGTAGCTGGAACACCTGCTAGAGATACAGGGTCATACTCAGGGAAAGCATACCTTGAACAAATGGCTGTAGAAACAGGGTCATGCTTGAAAACCTGGCACATCACCACATCACCATGGCATTATCACATCACCATGTCACTATGACATCATCACATCACATCACTGTGACATCACCACATCACCACAACATCACCATGACACCACAACATCACATCACTATGACATCACCATGACATCACCATGACACCACATCACCATGACATCACCACATCACCAAAACACTACTACAACATCACCACATCACTGTGACATCACCACATCACCATGACATCACCATGACACCACATCACATCACTGTGACATCACCACATCACCATGACATCACCATGACACCACATCACTGTGACATCACCACATGACCATGACACCACATCACCATGACATCACCACATCACTGTGACATCACCAAATCACCATGAAACCACTGCATTACCACATCACAATAACCAGATTCCTAATCTGCTGGTGGAAGCCAGAGGGGACTTCCAGCCTGCTACTTCCCTGGAAAACTTTCTAAATTGCTCAACCTAATAAGCTCACATCAGGTCTTGCTTTCAGGTTGAAACTTTCCATTTCAGAACATAGAATGACCCAGAAGGCTGCAGCGATGGTGTCAGAAGGTGACAATTATCCCTGTGATCTCGAGGTGACTCCTGTTGGTCTTCACAGGTCACAGTGCCTCAGTGTCCCCTCCCAGCCCACTGTTCCATGGCCGGGCAGTCAGGCGAGGGTCCTAGAGGTGGAGCTCAGATCTAGGGAGAGGGCTTGACATGAAGCCTGCCGGTACAACATGGTCGTTCAAGACACGGTTGTGCTGGTCAGGGATGACAGCTGCTGCCACAGCCTGGGACACGCATGTCCTGGCATCACCGTGATACCACTGCATCACCACATCACCATGACATCACCACATTACCACAACATTACTATGATATCACCCCATCACCATAACATCACCACGACACATACAGGTGCAGGCACACACATGGATACACATGCAGACAGGCACACATGCCACACAAACCACACACAGGTGCAGGCACACACATGGAAAAAACATGCAGGCAGACAAACACATCACACAAATATGGCACAAACACACAGGTACAGGGACACACACAGAGAAAATATGTGACGGTCCATACGCTGGTGTGTGACCTGTGTGGTATGTGTGCCTATGTGTTTTCTCCCTGTGTGTGCCTGTGCCTGTGTGTGGTGTGTGCCTATGTGTTTTCTCCATGTGTGTGCACTCGAACCTGTGTTTGGTGTGTGTGCCTATGTGTGTGTTTTCTCTGTGTGCACATGTATCCACACGCCTGTGTGTGTGTGCCTAGCTGCATGTTTTCTCTGTGTGTGTGCCTGTCTGTATGTTTTCTCCATGTGTGTGTCTGCACCTGTGTGTGTGTGTTTGTGTGTTTTCTCTCTGTGTGTGCATGTACCTGTGTGAGGCATGTATGTGGTATGTGTGGCTGTCTGTGTGTTTTCTCCATGTGTGTGCCTGTGCCTGGGTGTGTGTGGCTGTCTGTGTGTTTTCTCCATGTGTGTTGTGTGTGCCTGTCTGTGTGTTTTCTCCGTGTTTGTGCATGCACCTGTGTGAGGCGTGTGTGTGGTGTGTATGGCTGTCTGCATGTTTCCGCTGTGTGTGGTATGTGTGTGGTAAGTGTGCCTGTCTGTGTGTTTGCTCTGTGTGAGGAACGTGTGTGGTGTGTGTGACTGTGCCTGTGTGTGGTGCGTGTCTTTTCTGCATTGATGAAAAAGCCTGGCAATCCAATTACTTAGAAGCCTTTAAACCGACTTTCCTCTGTGTCTTACAGAAACATGCCATTTAAGTGTTGTTGAAGCCATTCTATCATTTTGGAAGGAGGACAGGGCAAATCAGAAGGAAATCCCGGCTCTTAGTGACAGTGCTCATCTCATTTGCTGTGGATCCTTGTAGGGACCCCTGTTTCTCCGTCCTCTGTCCGGGGAGGATTTGGAGGAGGAGGAGGTGTGGACAGACCTCCTCTCACAGGCCCACTGCTGTGCAGGACCAGAGGCGACTCCTGGTTCAACACCTGGGAAGGGAGATGGGGCCAGAGCGGGCCTTGCAGCCGCTGCCCACAGCTCCTGCCCCAGAGCAGGACAAAGCAATCCCTCCAGGAAGAAAGCTGGAAAATCTGGAGCTTTCTAAGAAACCACTGAAGTCTTTACAATTAAAGGACACTTCCGAAGTCTGAAGACCCAGCTGCAGAAACTGCGGCCTCGAGGCAAGGAGGCTACGAGGAGTCAGAGGGAGGAGGCATGGAGGAGCGGGAGGGAGGAGGCAGGCGTGGGGGAAGAGGGGACATGGGGAGGAAGACAGGCAGCAGGAGGGGGAAGCCTGGAGCTGCCTTGGCCTGGAGGGGCCTCCCAGATAAGGGCCAAGGCAGTGTGAAAGCCCCACCCCCCATACCACGGCCCTCTCCAGTGCAGGAGGGAACAGGACATCTCAGGTCTGGCCCTAACATCTGCCAGGCTCCGGGTCCCTCCACGGGTGCCCCATGGGGTGACAAGGCCCCTCTCTGGCCGCATTTCCTGTCACCGTGAGCCACCCCTCTCTCCTCTTCGAAGACATGGCGGGAGCTCACGACCCCTGAGGCCACTTGACCTGAGGCCCAAGGTCAGCCCTGTTGTCGGGAGACAGCCCTCCTGTCACCAGGTTCCTCAACCCTGGAGCCTATGACGGTGTAGTGCTGGGCTGAGAAGGCTGAACGTGGGACTCGGGTAACCGAGGCCGGGGTTCATCCAGCAGGGCCTTCTTTTCTGAAGGTACCTGGGGTCAAGTTTGGGTTTCTGGTGGCCATGGGCACCCTTGCCTGCACCCCACACACAGAGCCCAGGAAGTCTGCACGGACCTCTGAGCTCGGCCGGAACCTCTGCTGCAGGCTCCAAGCCCTGTGGCCAGTGCTGGTCACCTTCCTCCTGTGGGCCCACAGACAGGGATGAGCCTCCCTGGGGCCTGCTTCTGCCTCACTGGGAACAGAGGAGAGCCTGAAGCCCACTTGAGGGTCTGAGTCAAGCGGGACCAGCGTGGCACCTGTTGGGGTCTTCAAAGCAGCGCCTCACGTCCCTACTAACTGCACCTGGACAGGGTGTGTGCCTTCTGTCCTCCCAGAGACTTGGGCAGTGATTGGCATGTGCTGAATCTGTCCCAGGTAGACTGGACACTGGTTTGCTGTGGGGGATACCCAGGTGACCAAAGAAACAAAGCCGCATATTGAGAGCCAGCTGGGCTCTCTGCCCATGGATCTAGCTCCTCAAATGTCCACCGGACCAGATCAGAGTAACCCCCCATGCCGGCGGCACCATGCCCAGGGCTTGGTGTCTGTCTCAGGGCTCAGCCCTGTCGGCCTCACTTCCTGCCCCCACGTCTGCCACTACCCCCACCCCAAATCTTGGTCACTTCCAGGTCCCTTAGGTCAGTGACACCTTATTCTCTTCAAATTCCAACCTGAACTTTCCATCTGCACCGCTTGGCCACCGGGAAGGAATTTCCCCCTGAAGGCAGCCCTTGGTGCTGCCCGGGGAGTCTCTGTTTCTGCCCCTGCCCCGCAAGCCTCACCGCCTGAACTGAGTGTTTGGCCTGTGTGCGGCTGCCACAGCCTTCCGTGTCTCATCATACCTGTGAGGCCCTTCTCCTCTTTGTGATGTGAGGTTAGAATCTCGACATTCAGATCCCAGCACTGTGGACGCTGTTCAAAACCCGTGTGCCTGCCCTCAGCTGCCCTCGCATAGAGGCAGCCGCCCTTGGGATTTTGAGAGCACCCCGGAATCCTAATGCTACTTCCTGTAAATTCATATTAATTACTGTTGCTTCTCCATCTACTGGCCCCTAAAACATTTTGGTAGTAATGTCATGACCACAATTCAAAGCCTTTCTCTTTAATTACTTGCATCACCTGGAAAGGCAGGGCGGGACTAGCTGTCACATGGAGCCCGTCACATGGAGCCCGCCCACAGCAGCGGCTGGCCCTCCTGGGACCTGTCTCCAACAGCAAGCAGAGCAGCATGCTTTTGAATCCAGCCCACGCCTGTCTGCCCCAGGCCGCCTTCCTCCTTCCAGGAAAATAGCCAGCTTCCTAATCTGCGTGTGCTGGTGGAAGCCAGAGGGGACTTCCAGCCTGCTACTTCCCTGGAAAACTTTCTAAATTGCTCAACCTAATAAGCTCACATAAGGTCTTGCTTTCAGGTTGAAACTTTCCATTTCAGAGCATGGAATGACCCAGAAGGCTGCAGCGATGGTGTCAGAAGGTGACAATTATCCCTGTGATCTCGAGGTGACTCCTGTTGGTCTTCACAGGTCACAGTGCCTCAGTGTCCCCTCCCAGCCCACTGTTCCATGGCCGGGCAGTCAGGCGAGGGTCCTAGAGGTGGAGCTCAGATCTAGGGAGAGGGCTTGACATGAAGCCTGCCGGTACAACATGGTCGTTCAAGACACGGTTGTGCTGGCCAGGGATGACAGCTGCTGCCACAGCCTGGGACACGCATGTCCTGCCCCTGCTGTCCACGGATCCACGGCTGGGACACACATGTCCTGCCCCTGCTGTCCATGGATCCATGGCTGGGACATGCATGTCCTGCCTT
Organism: Cebus imitator; assembly: GCF_001604975.1. Lineage (NCBI taxonomy): Eukaryota > Metazoa > Chordata > Mammalia > Primates > Cebidae > Cebus > Cebus imitator. Next base: position 246,624 of record NW_016107841.1, read on the forward strand.
TGCTGTCCATGGATCCACGGCTGGGACACACATGTCCTGCCCCTGCTGTCCATGGATCCATGGCTGGGACATGCATGTCCTGCCTCTGCTGTCCATGGATCCATGGTTGGGACACACATATCCTGCCCCCACTGTCCACAGATCCATGGCTGAGACACGCACGTCCTGCCCCCGCTGTCCATGGACCCACAGATGTGACACACATGTCCTGCCTCCACTGTCCACGGATCCAAGGCTGGGACACGCATGTCCTGCCCCTGCTGTCCACGGATCCAAGGCTGGGACACACATGTCCTGCCCCCGCTGTCCACCGATCCACAGCTGGGACACGCATGTCCTGCCCCCGCTGTCCACGGATCCATGGCTGGGACACTCATGTCCTGCCCCTGCTGTCCAAGGATCCACGCTGCTTGCAAAGCGCGTTCTCACGGCGTCCTCACGTGCGCTCTCCTCTGGGACGCACAGCCCCGGGGTCTCTCCCTCTTCTTAGAGGGACAGATGTTGGGTCAGGACCCACCTGACGACATCATCACCTTAGTCACCTCCATCACGGCTCCGTCTCCCACAGTCACAATGGAGCTACAGCTTCAGCACATGGTTTAAGGGCACAGAAGTCCATCCATGACACCCATCAGCTGACAACACAGGAACTTCTGCACTGTGTGTGTCTGCTGTGTGTGTGTGTCATGTGTGCAACAACGTTTGTGTGTGTGTCTGCGTGTCTCTATGAGTGTGCATGTGTTGTGTATGTCAACATATTTCTGTCTGCCTGTGTGTGTGCAACGTTTGGGTATGTGTTTGTCTCTGTGTGTCTCTGAGTATGTGTGTTGTATGTCAATGTATTTTTGTCCCTGCCTGTGTTGTGTGTGCAATGTTTGTGTATGTGTGTGTTTGTGTCTGCTGTCTCTATGAGTGCATGTTGTATGTGTCAGTGTATTTTTGTGACTGCCTGTGTGTGTGCAACGTTTGTGTATGTGTGTGTCTGTGTGTCTCTGAGTGTGCATGTTGTGTGTTTATGTATTTTTGTGCCTGCCTCTGTGTGTGCATTTGTGTATGTGTGTTTGTGTGTCTCTATGAGTGTGTGTGTTGGGTGTGTCAGTGTATTTTTGTCCCTGCCTGTGTGTGTGCAACATTTGTGTATGTGTGTGTTTGTGTGTCTGTATGTGTGTTGTGTGTGTCGATGTATTTTTGTGCCTGCCTGTGTGTGTGCAACATTTGTGTATGTGTGTGTTTGTGTCTGTGTGTCTCTGAGTGTGTGTGTGTCAATGTATTTTTGTGTCTGCCTGTGTGTGTGCAATGTTTGCGTATGTGTGTCTGTGTGTCTCTGTGTGTGTGTGTTGTGTGTGTCAATGTATTTTTGTCTGCCTGTGTGTGTGCAACATTTGTGTATGTGTGTGTCTGTATGTCTGTATGACTGTGTGTGTTGTGTGTGTGTATTTTTGTACCTGCCTGTGTGCGTGAGCCCACATGCATTTGCCTAACGTCTACCTCCTCCTCCTGTCACAGGTGGGGAGCGTTCCCAGGGCAGGAAAGGTATCTTATTAGGGACATGAGAGTTCTAAGTACTTGCACCCTGGCTTGGGGAGTGAACTGGGAGAGGGTGAACCAGGGGCACCAATTAGCGCTGGTCCCTGAGTGGAGCTGCCCTGCCTGGCTGCCCCGGCCCCGGGGGACCTGATTAAGTTCCAGGTGCCTCTGCTGCTGAGCGGCTCCCCTCCTAATCAGCTCTCGAAACTGGAGGGCTGCCTGCTGCTGGGTTTTGACTGCGCCGAGGAATCATCTGGGTCTGCTTTTCTTTTCTCCCCTTATCCTAGTTAAGGAAGAGATGGCAGTGCATTTGCACAAATAAACTCCCTATTTGGCGAGATAATTCCTGCTTGTTCCACGTGGGAAACATTTCTGCTGTGGCAAGGAAGGCAGTAAAGGCGGCAAGAGGGAGGAAGAACTGAATCCACAGAAGTCATAATAGATGCTCCGAGGAGGAGGAATTATTCCTAAGCAAATAAGAGGGCAGCTGTCTTCTTGGATGAGGGGAGCGCTTGTGCTCAGGATGGAGCCTCAGGGAACTCGGAGGGCTCCGTGGCCTTGGGGAGCCGCTCCCCGGCCTTGGGGAGCCGCTCCCCTCTTTGAACCCATTGTCTCCAGCTCTGAAGAGGGGGAGGGAAGAACAGCCCCATTACCTGCCTGCAAAGGCTCTCCTGAGGGTGGAAAAGACAATGGGCATGGCACTGTGTGGCACTGCCTTTGAGACTTGGGGTCTGTGTTTCTCCTAAATAATAATAAAAATGCTAACAACACCAGCTGCTATTTTTAGGTCTCCTGGTGTCCCAGACATTATAGTATCTGTTTTGATGCTATCTTTACTGGAGACCTCAATAGCTACATGAGAGCATCACCTGGGTTTACATGCACGGGTGAGGCTTAGCTGCTTTCCTTAAAGGTCCAAGTTCACATCACAAGGGAGTGGTGGGGGAAGGGCTCCAGTGGGTGCTGCATCCTTGTGTTCTCAGGGCGACTGATCTGAGGGCTGTGGGTTTGGAAAAATATCACGTGCCCATTACCATTTGGCGTCTTACTTGGTAGGCAGCAGCCAGGGTGCCCGACAGTGTGGAGATGAAGCTGCCCCACTTAGCCCTGCCATGTGACTCTCCCAGCCCCTGTCCTGACTCACCTTACAGCGATCCAGAAACAGTGCTCCTGACCCTGAAGCGTCACTGCAGCCACCTGTGTTCCACTGGAAAGACCACATCTCTGAAGAGTCTGCCAAGACAACACTTCTTATTTCCACCGTCTCCGCGAATCTTTATCTCTACGGATATCTCGGATGCTAAGCCCAGGATGATGTCACCTTCAGGGAGGAGGCCTGAGTGGTGTCGAGGACAGTCTCACCCACCCACCTGTATCACCTGCTCACCTATATCACCTGCCCACCTGCCTCACTTGCTTCACCTGCTCAGCTGTCTCACCTGCCTCACCTGCTCACTTGCTTTACCTTCCTATCTCTGTCGCCTGACACTGGAGAACTCTTCCTAAGCAAGATCTCCTGGAAGGCCAAAGTTGTGTGCCTAACCCTTCCACCTCAGGTGGATCACCTGANCCCACCTGCCTCACTTGCTTCACCTGCTCAGCTGACTCACCTGCCCAGCCGCCTCACCTGCCAAGGGTGGCATTTTCTCACCTCTCACACTGGAGAACTCTTCCTAAGCAAGATCTCCTGGAAGGCCAAAGTTGTGTGCCTAACCCTTCCACCTCAGGTGGATCACCTGAAGTCAGAAGTTCCAGAGCAGCCTGACTAACATGGTGAAATTCTGTCTCTACTAAATACAAAAAAATTAGCCAGGCATGGTGGTGCATGCCTGTAATTCCAGCTATTTGGGAGACTGAGGCAGCAGAAACATTTGAACCCAGGAGGCAGAGATGGCAGTGAGCCGAGATTGCACCACAGCACTCCAGCCTGGGCAACAAGAGCAAAAACTCCATCAAAACAAAACAAAACACCTCAGCTGTGTGGTTTGACTCTGTGCCATGCTCCGAGATCACAGCCTCTCCCTCATGTCCAGATCCCTGCTTAATTTGGAGTGCAACGGGAAACAGAAAATGACGCGGCCATTCCATAAGGAATGGCTTTTATCGATGTGGGCTTTGGGGAGCAGAAAGGTGACTTCGTTTCCTCACCACCATTCTGACCGTGGCAATATCACTGAGTGTTCCCCATTCACCTGGGAATGTGCGGGACACGCAGAGCGAGAGACCAGGGTAGGCAGCGTAGCCTGCTGGAGACAGGTGGGCTCTGGGATCTGAGGGCTCTGTGTGGAATTATGCTGCTGCCACCAGTGGCTCTGGGACATGGGCAAGTTAGGTGACACCCCTGGTGCCCGTTTTCTCCAGGAGGAATGAATGCCCTCCCAGATGGCTGGAGTTGATGAGGGAGCTGTGATAAGGTGGTAGCAGGCAGCCGGCTCCAGGGCACAGGACTGGCAGCCTCACTAACAGCGGCTGCTGAGCGGTCCCCGCGCGCCCGGCCCGCACACGGAGCTTCCTGCGCATTTCCTCACGAAGCCACGTGAACACCGTCGGGGTAGCTACTATCATTCATGTGTCATAGATGATGAAATCTAGGAGCTGTGGTTCCTGCCTTTAAATATATCCCTCTGTGTATTTAGTGAGTCAAAGCAGATACCCTCAAAAGGGGGCCCTGCGAGGAGGTGCACCGTTGCCGTTGGAGAAAGGGAAGGTGGCGACCCTGGAGGCACATGGCGCCCGGACTCCCCCTGTGGGCATCTGGGCACCACTGCAGGTTGCTACATCTCCCTTGCCCGTCAGGACTAGCTTCTCTGGGCTGCTGTGACAAGTCACACAGACTGAGGGGTGATGTCCGAGGTCAAGACATCTAAGGGCCATGTCCCTCCCGAGGCCCTTGGGGAGGACCCTTTCTGCCTCTGGAGGCCCCAGCTGCTCCTTGGCTTATGGCCTCATCGCTCCCACGTCTGCCTCCCTCTTCACACAGTCCTCCCTGTGTGGCTGTGTCTTCACATGGCATATTCTGTGTGTCCGTGTCCACATTTCTCTACTCTTGTAAAGACACTTGGCGTTAGAGTAGAGCCCAAGCTCGTCTTGAGTATTCCTGCAAAGAACCTGCTTCCAAATTAGCATACACCACAGGTCCCAGCAGGCAGGGTGTGAACACATCACCCGGGGAACAGAATCTGACCTAGCGCGCCACGCACGGCATCAGGAAGTCATCAATGACTCGCGTGGCTCTTAGGAGATGAAATGAGGTCATCGAGGTAAAAGGCTGAAGTTGTCTTTTGCTCATGCTGTTCTATCTGAGGAGAATCTACCGAATATTAACAAGTGTACCAGGATAAGGATGTGATGTGATTGAGTGTATCATAAATGGTTGGCTAGTGAGAGCTCCCCAAAAAAAACATGGCACAGAAGCAGCCTAGGAGAAAAGGGATCTTCCTCACGGGAACATCGGGCTGCAGCCACTGCCTGTTCCCGTCCTCAGCAAGTGACTGCTCCCACAGCTCAGCCTCCCGAGTCAGGTGGGGCCAGGCTCCTCCCGGGCGCCCACTGGACATGCTGGATGCATTAGGAAAATGCCCCTTTCTTAAGGACAGCACCGAGCGGGCTGGCTGAGGCTCCCATAGACAGGGGTTTGCAAGCATTGTTGAGGGTCAACAGCAACATTTAAACCCTTAGACGTGGAGGCCACCTCGTCCCTGGGATGGGTCTGGGCTGGTGTCCATCTGTCCTCATGGGCTGGTGTCCGTCTGTCCTTATGGGCTGGTGCCCACTCACAGATGGATGTAAAGCCAGCTTCAGTGCCCAGCTCCCTATGACTCATAAGGGCATCCACACCCCACAGCAGGACTCCACTGTCAGGCCCTGCAGAGCTAACTGGGAAGTCCAGCCCTTTGGAGGGTCACAGACACCACCTCTCTGGCTTCAGAAAGTGTATTGGGGAAAACACAGCATTTGGGAATAGATACAAGATCCAAATAGATCCAAACCGGACCCTGTGCCAGCCCCAGAGGGGCAATGGGGAGGGCAGTAGGGGGCACAGGCGCTCAGCCACGTGCAGTGCAAGCCAGACACGTGCTGTCCACTCTGCTGTAAATACAGAGGCAAATCCTGCCACTGTAGCGTCCCCTCAGTGTTCAAATCACGCTGTACTCACGGTGCAGTTATCAGCCCAAAGCCAGGCTAACAGACTCCATGAGACTTGGCAGCTTCTGTTGCAGAGGGCAGGGAGCTGCTTGTACCCTGTTCCCTGGGCTTTGTTGAGTGTCTATTTTGTGCCAGCCAGCACGCCAGATGTCCAGAACTTGCAAATGAACACCAGGCTCCCAATGCACAAAGGCTGTGTATTTGGAGGTCAGCAGACTCCAGCGTGACCTGCACCGCACCATGTGCACAGCAGTGCTCAGTTGGAGGGAGGGACAGTCCCCACCTCTGTGGCAGGGACAGGGGGACCCGCTGGAGAAGATGTGTCCTGGGTCCCTGCTCTGTAGATATGTGTTGTCCTGTTAGAGAAGTGGAATGAAATCCTGGTGTCTGAGAATGGGGTGAGGAACTTTATAATACTATAGAACTAGACGGGATCTGAGGGATCACTGAAGCCTCCTCACTCATTGCAGTGTTCACAAACCTGGCAGCAAAAGAAATGAAAATAAATTCAAAGGCTCAGGTTTTAGAACAAAACCCAGGTTTCTGTAGACCAAATAAAGTGAATTTATGCCACCCCATGTGCTGCCGGAGAGCAGATTCCTCTGGAAGAGGCGCTTGGACAGAAGGAACTGCAGCCGGAGAAGAGCAGCGATCTGCACCCAGGAGGCCTCAGCGAAGATCCTCCACGTGCACAGGTGAGCAGACAGGCGCGCGAGTGGACACCACTGAAGTGGGCCTGTGTCCTCACTCCTGAAACCCTCAGACATGACCCCTTGGGGAAAAGAATCTCTGTGGATTAAGGATCTGTAGATGAGATCACGCCTGGCAATCTGGGTGGGACTTAAATATAATGTGTTCTGGAGACAGAAGAGGAGGCCACGTCCAGATGGAGGCAGAGACTGGAGCTGCAGGGCCACAGCCAAGGCACGCCTGGGACCCCCAGGAGCTGGAAGACGCAGGGTGTGTATGAGCCAGCTCAGGCTGCTGTAACAAAATGCCGCGGACTGGGTGGCTTCAACAGCAAGACAGGTGTTTCCCACTGTCTGGGAGCCTGGGAAGTCCGAGTCAGCGAGCTGTCAGTGTTGGTTTCCGGTGAGTCCTGCTTTCCGGCTTGGAGGCCGTGACTTCTTGCCGTGTGTTCACATGGGTTTTGCGTGCCTGGAGAGAGGCAGCTCTGGTGTCCCTCCGTCTCCTTGTAAGGTCACAGTCCTACTAGATTGGGGCCCCACCCTTATGACTTCACTTAACTTTAATTACCTCCATGAAGGGCTCACCTCCAAACAGAGTCTCGTGGGGGTAGGGCCTCAATTCTGGGTAGGCACAATTTAGTGCCTATCAGAGGGATCCTCCTCTGGGGCCGTCAGAGAGAGCACAGCCCTACCATCACCATGATTTCAGACTTCTGGCTTCCAGAACTGGGAGATAACACATTTTTTCTTGTTTTGAGACTTGCAGTGTGTGGTCCTGCATGACAGCAGCCACAGAATGTGAATGCAGCCACAGAACGTGAATGCAGCCACAGAAACCTGAATGCAGCCACAGCGGAGTCCTGGTCCTCCTGCTGTTCTGCAATGACTTTGCCCAGCCACTGCACATCTCCTCGTCATGGAAAGAAAAGAAAGTACTTGGGATAATGTGAAGGGAAGATGGGTTCAACTTTAGCCAGCATGGACACAATTTGCAATTAAATGTTTGCCTCCCTTGTGAACGTACTAATTCTGTGCAGGACAATCATGGCCAACTGCAAAAAGTTCTGCTTTTGCAAAAAGACAAGAGGAGAGACAAAAGTCGAGGCTGCTGGTGGGTGATACATTTTACTGCTTTCAAACACTATACATTGTTCCTGAGAGTAGGGATAGTTTGTGTTTTTTAAATTATATTGCAAACTTCTTCTTTTTTATTATTATCATTTTAGGAAAACAAAAGATGCCCATGGGTTGGTTAAACTGGAAAAAATGTGACTTAATCTTTCGTTGCCATAACTCCTAAAAGCCACCCCACCAAAAGCCCTGTCTCCATTTCTCCAAACTTGATTTGAAGGTCAGGATGCTCCCCTTCCCCAGGTGATGCTCACTGGAGCTGAGTGGCTGCCATCTAAGAGGGGCATGGCTCTTTTCCTCTTCTTTCCACCAGACTCCTCTTTCCCTCCCTCACCATACAAAGTGCCTGTGCTTCATCCTGCCAGTGCTGAGGCATTGCCCTTGCCTGCGATGCCCTTCCGTGGAGGCGAGTGGCTCTCCTGTGTGACTGCCCCTTGTTGTCTCCCAGCCTGGGGCTCGATGGAGTCTCCATCTTTTCCATCACATCTTCTCACACAGGATCTGTAATGATCCCATGACAGCTTGGCCTCGTGCGGCTGCTTGTGGTTCAAAGGCATCATGTGTGTATTCTTTGCCTGCCCAACTCAGGAATGCAGGTGATTTCAATCCAATAATAACTCATCACTCTGCTACCATGAGAGCTCCTAAAAAGCCACCCCCCACCCCCACCCCCCACCCAACCCCTGTGAAAAATATCACAAAACTATGACCTGGATGCAGAGCTGTCAGGAGGGGTGTTCCCAGGCCTGGATGCTTACAGCAGAACAGTGACGAAGCGCAAAACTGCAGCCGAGGCTGAAGTGGTCCTGGCAGGTCCCCCCGCCTCACCCTGGCTGCTAGAAGAAGCACATCTTCTTAGAGGAAACTGTCCTAATTTAGGGCCACAGGGCCATCCCAGGCAGAGTTATAACAATGTCCACCAAGAAAGTCACCATGCACAGAAAGTCAGGTGAAACAGCAAGGAACATGAACATTCCCAAGGTTTGCAAACACTGGAATTTTCAGACAGAAGAGGTGCGTGTAGATATTCAGAGAAATAGAAGGTAAAATGGCACAAGAGAGCAGGCAGCAAGAAGCTTGTGGATAAATTTGAAAATAAATACAAAAATTTAAAAATAGAGCTACCATGTGACCCCGCCTCTGGGTGTATAAGCAAAGGAAGTGAAATCAGTGTCAGAAAGTGATCACTGCACCCTCATGTTCATTGCAGCATTCATATTATTATGTAGTAGCCCAGAGGTGGAAACCACCTTCATGCCCATCAACAGATGAAAGGACAGGAAAATGTGGCATACACACAGAATGGAGTATCACTCAGCCATGAAAAAGGAGGGAATCCTGCCATTGATGACAACATGGATGAACCTGGAAGATATTCGGCTGGGTTGAATAAGCCAGGCACAGAAGGGCAGGCACTACATGATCTCACTCACATGTGCAATCTAAAAAGGTTGAACTCACAGAAGCAGAGAGTAGGACTGTGGTTGCTAAAGGCTGGGAGTCGGGAAGTGGGGAAATGTCCGGTGGTGTAAGATTTCAGTTCCAAGATGAATAGGTTCTAGGGCTCTAATGCACAGTGTGGTGACTGTGGTTAGTAAGGTGCCATTGTGTAGGCCAGGCAGTGGCCCATATCTGTAATCCCAGTGCTTTGGGAGGCTGAGGCAGGAGGATCGCTTGAGGCCAAGTGTTGGAGGCTGTAGTGAGCTAAGATGGCCATTGCACTCCAGCCTGGGTGACAGAGCAAGACCTTGTAATAATAATAATAATAATAATAATAATACTGTATGATATACTTGAAATTTTCCAAGGGCAAATTTAAGTGTCCTCAATATACATGTAACACACACACACACACAACTGGTAACTACAGAAGATGAGTATGTTAATTAACTTGATTATCATAATCATTTCCCAATGTAGACCTACATTGGTGTGTCATGTTGTAGGGCTTGGATATATGTGTTTTTTATTTCTCAATTATACTTTAAAAAGCTGGAAAAAAACATACAAAAGAAATGTCTAGAAATTAAAAAATCTGTTATTTATTTATAATAAATATTTACATAATAAAATGGATTTTATACATAATGTATATTAAGTCTGTGTGACTTATTAAACTAAAAGTTATAAATAACTTAGTGGATGAATTAAGTGCCCAGTGAGTCATGGTTATAAAAAAAGAATGAAATTAAAGATATGTCAAAAAAGTTTACAGAAAGGAGACAATATGAATTGTAAGTTGAGATACGAAGACAAGAAAGAAGAAAAGGCTTCATATACAATTAGCGTCCAGAGAAGAGGAAAGAGAAAAATGGAAGAGAAGCACTCTAAAGAGCTAATGCCTAAAAATTTTCTAGAAATGATGAAAAGCGTGTCATGCTCCTGTTTCGGCAGACACCACGGATCCTCTGCAGGAAGAGTTACTGAAATCTTTGCCTACTTCCGTTTTAGCGAGCTGCAAAACATCAAAGCCAAGGAGAAGATGCTAAAGAAAAATAAAGGATTTTTATTAGAAAAAATTAGAAAGGTAAGAGAACCCTCAAGAGCAACCATGCAAGACAATGAAACAATATCTTCAAAATGTTGATAGAAAAACATTTTTATTCAGCAAAGCTGTCTTTTCAGTACAAAGAAAGAAATGCCATTAAATAAATAAGAAGGATATTTCACCAAGAATTCTAAACTAAAGAACTTTCTGAAGGATAGGCTTCTGAGAAAAGAAAAAATGATCCCCAAAGAAACATCTGAAATAAAAGCAAATTGTAAATCCATAAAATGGAAAATAAATATGTAATTCATACTAAATACTGCCTCTATAAATTAAGAACGATGATTAACACAAGTGTTAAAAGGAGGAGATACCTTGAAATCATTGAGAAAGGTCATGTGAGGATGTGAGGAAAGTGATGGTGATTAAAATTGTTTTTTTTAATCTGGAAGACCGTTAAGATATTCTTTTTTTTATCATTTATTTTCCTTTATATTTTTTAACTTTTAAGTTTAGAGGTACATGTGCATGTTTGTTATACAGGTAAAATAGTGTCATGAGAACTTGTTGTACAGATTATTTTTTCACCCAGGTATTAAGTCTAGTCTCCGTTATTTATTTCTCCAGATCCTCTTTTCTCCCACCCTCTGCCCGCTGATAGGCCCCAGGGTCTGTTACTGCCCTCTATGTGTCCATTTGTTCAAATCATATAGCTCCCACTTAGTAAGAACATGCAGTATTTGGTTTTTTGCTTCTGCGTTAGTTTGCTAAGGATAACAGCCTCTGGCTCCATCCATCTTCCTGGAAAGAACATGATCTTGTTCATTTTTACGGCTGCACAGTATTCCATGGTGTGTCTGTACCACATTTTCTTTATGTAGTCAACCACTGAGAGACATTTAGGTTGATTCCATGTCTTTACTACCATGAATAGTGCTGAGATGAACATACACATGCATGTGTCTTTACAGTAGAATGCTTATATCTTTAGGTATCTACCTAATCATGAGATTGCTGGGTCAAATGGTACTTCTGTTTCTAGATCTTTAAGGAATTGCAACACTGGTTTCCACAATGGTTGAATTAATTCACGCTCCTACCAACACTGCATAAGTGTTCCTTTTTCCCTGCAGCCTCACCAGCACCTGTTACTTTTTGACTGTTTCAGAACAGCCATTCAGACTGGCGTGTGATGGGCTCTCTCTGAGGTTTTGAATTGCATTTCTCTAATGACCAGTTATGCTGAGCTTTTTTTCATACGCTTGTTGGTAGCGTGTGTGTCTTCTTTCGAAAAGTGTCTGTTGCTGTCCTTGGCCCACTTTTTAATGGGGTTATTTGTTTTGTTCTTATAAATTTGCTTAAGTTCCTTATAGAAGCTGAATATCAGTCCTTTGTCAGGTGCATAGTTTGCAAAAAATTTCTTCCCATTCCTGAGATTGCCTGTTGATTCCGTTGATAGTTTCTTTTGCTGTGCAGAAGCTCTTTAACTGGATCTCATTTGTCAGTTTTTGCTTTTGATGCAGCTGCTTTTGGCCTCTCCGTCATGATGTCTTTGCCCATTCTTTTGTCCGGAATGGCATTGCCCAGGTTATTTTTCAGGGTTTCTATAGTTTCTTTGATTCTAGATGTTATTATATTGAATTTGCATAGCAATTACCGAGGTTAGTCGAAATAAAAATGGATTGTACAAATTTTATATCAGTAGAGAGAAAAACAGAAAATAGGGCAGAGTAAAATTCTCAGCCTAAATTAAGAAAAAGTTGGAAAAAAAGGAGACAAAAAAAGTCCAGAGCAGACAGAATGCAAAATGGTAAGATGATAGACAACTGCAAATGTGCCAGTGATCTAAATACCTCCAAAGGGAGTCAGCTCGCCAGTTAAGACAGACCTCGTGGTGCGGTTTGTGTTTGTGTCCTTGCTCAAATACCATGTCAAGTTGTAACCCCCAGTGTTCAAGGTGGGGTCTCGCGGGAGGTTATTGGATCATGGGGGATATTTCTCCCCTTAGGGCTGTTCTTGTGCTAGAGTTCTCATGAGATGAGGTTGTTTAAAATCATGCGGCACTTCTGCTCTCTCTTTTTTCTGCTTCAGTCATGTGACGCGCCTCCTCCCCTTCACCTTCTACCATGACTGATAATTTCCTGATGCCTCCCTAGAAGCAGAAGCTGATATGCTTTCTGTGCAGCCTGCAGAACTTGAGCCAATTAAACCCTTCTTTTTAATTAATTACCCAGTCTCAGGTATTTCTTTATAGAAATGTGAAAATGGACTAATACGGAAAATTGGTGCTGAGGGGTGGGAGACTGCTGTAAAGATATCTGCAGATGTGGAAGCAGCTTTGGAATTGGGTAGCAGGCAGAGACTGGAAGAGTGTGAAGGGCACAGAAGGCAGGAAGGTGAGGGAGTACTTGGAATTTTCCAGAGACTTGTTAAATTGTTGTGACCCAAATGCTGATAGTGATATGGACAATGAAGTCCAGGCTGAGGAGGTCTCAGATGGAAATGTGGAACTTACTGGAATTGCGGCAAAGATTACTTTTGTTATGTATTAACAAAAAAACTTGGAGGCATTGAGCCCATGCCCCAGGGATCTGTAGAACTCTGAACTTGGAAGTGATGATTTAGGGTATCTGGTAGAAGAAATTTCTTTCTTTCTTTTTTTTTTTTTTAATTGCACTTTAGGTTCTGGGGTACACGTACTGATCATGCAGGATTATGGCATAGGTACACACGTGGCAAAGTGGTTTGCTGCTTGTATCCCCCCCATTACCTATATCTGGCATTTCTCCCCATGTTAGCCCTCTCCAACCTCCCTACCCACCGCTGTCCCTCCCTTAGCCCCCCCAACAGACCCCAGTGTGTGACACTACCCTCCCTGTGTCCACGTGTTCTCATTGTTCAACACCCACCTGTGAGTGAGAACATGCAGTGTTTGATTTTCTGTTCTTGTGTCAGTTTGCTGAGAATGATGGTTTCCAGATTCATCCATGTCCCTGCAAAGGACATGAACTCATTTTTTTTTTATGGCTGCATAGTATTCCATGGTGTATATGTGCCACATTTCCCTTGTCCAGTCTAACATCGATGGGCATTTGGGTTGGGTCCAGGTCTTTGCTATTGTAAACAGTGCCACAATGAACATATGTGTGCATGTGTCCTTATAATAGAATAGTTTATAATCCTTTGGGCATATATCCAGTAATGGGATTGCTGGATCAAATGGAATTTCTATTTGTAGATCCTTGAGGAATCACCGCACTGTCTTTCACAATGGTTGAACTAATTTACACTCCCACCAACAGTGTAAAAGTGTTCCTATTTCTCCACATCCTCTCCAACGTCTGTTGTCTCCAGATTTTTTAAGCAGTGTTCAAGATGTGGCCTGGCCGCTTCTAAAAGTGTATGCTCATATACATGAGCAAATAAATGTATGGAAATTGGAACTTATATTTCAAGGGGAAGCAGAGTGCAAATGTTTAGAGAATTTGCAGGCTGGCCATGTAGCAGAAAAGAAAAGCTCATTTTCACAGGGAGGATTTCCAGCAGGCAACAGAAATTTGCATAAATAAAATAGAGCAAAGTGCAGATAGTCAAGACAATGGGAAAAAGGCCTTGAAGGCATTTCAGAGACCTGCCAGGCAGCCCCTCCCATCACAGGTCCAGAGGCCTAGGAGGATAGAAAGGATTTGTGGGCCAGGCCCAAGGCCCTGCTACGCTGCACAGCCTTGGGACACTGCTCCCTGCATCCCAGCCACTCCAGCTGCAACTTCAGCCCAAAGGGCCCCAGGTACAGCTTGGGTCACTGCTTCAGAGGGTGCAAGATGTAAGCCTTGGTGGCTTCTACAAGATGTTAAGCCTGTGAGTGCATGAACTGTTAGAGTTGAGGTTTGGGAGCTTCCTCTTAGATTTCAGAAGGTGTCTGGAAAAGCCTAGATGTCCACAGAGAAAACTGATACACTTAAAGAGCCCTCATGGAGAACCTCTATGAGGGCAGTGTGGAGGGGAAATATGGGGTTAGAGCTCCTACAAAGAGTACCCACTGGGGCACTGCCTAGTGGAGCTGTGTGAAGAGGGCCACCATTCTCCCGACTCAGAATGATAGATCTACTGACAGCTTGCACCTTGTGCCTGGAAAAGCTACAGACACTTAATGCCCAGCCTGTGAGGGCAGCCACCAGGCCTGAACCCTGGAAAGCTGCAGGAATGAAGCTGCCCAAGGCCTTGGGAGCCCACCCCTTACATCAGTGTGGCCTGCATATGAGACATGGAGTCAAAGGAGATTATATTGGAGTTTTAAAATTTTGTGACTGTTCTGCTGGGTTTCGGATTGAGTGGGGCCTGTAAGCCCTATCTTTTGGCTTATTCCTCCCCTTTGGAATGAGTGTATTTATCCAATGCCTGTACCCCAATTGTATCTTGGAAGTGACTAGCTTGTTTTTTATTTTAGTTTCATTGGTAGAAGTGACTTGCCTAATCTCAGATGAGACTTTGGACTTTGGAGTTAATGCTGGAATGAGTTAAGACTTTGGGGGGCTATTGCGAAGGCATGGCTGTGTTTTGAAATGTGAGAAGGACATGAGATTGGGAGGTGTCAGGTTTGGATTTGTGTCCCTGCCCCAGTCCCATGTGGAATGGTAATCCCCAATGTTGAAGGTCGGGGGGAGTTATCACACACTGTGGGAGATAATTGGATTATTGAGGAAGATTTCGCCCTCTGGTGCTGTTATTGTCAGAGAGTTCTCATGAGATCTGGTTGTTTCAGAGTCTGTGGCACCTCCCTGCCCTCTCTTTTCCTCCTGCTCCAACCATGTAAAGTGCTTCCTCCCCCTTTCTACATTTCCGGAGCCTCCCCAGAAGCAGAAGCCGCTATGCTTCCTATACAGCCTGCAGAACTGTGAGCAATTAAACCTCTTTTCTTTATAAATTACCCAGTCTTAGTTATTTTTTTATAGCAATGCGGGAATAGCCTAATATACATTGTTAGTTTGGATTATTTTTTGTCATGTAAACAATTTATATATTTTTTTACTTTGATATTTTTATAGAGTGACCACTTACAAAGCTCACTTGTGTGCCTGATCTCTGTTGCCTTAGGCTCTCTGCTGAAATGACTACTTAGCATTCTGTTAACATACCATGCCCAGCCGGCAGCGTCACTCACCGTCATCGTCACCAGCACCACTGTCATCTACTCGCAGACGGGGTCCATGTCACTAGGTCTGTCTGGTGGGAGTCACAGAAACAACGTAGCACTGGTGACACTTCCTTGGTGACACTCATGTTCTAATTTGACAGGCAAGAGAACTGAGCTCTGGAGTCTCCTGGAGGAGGATTAGAACATGCGTCTCTCTGCCTGTGCCGGGCTTCACCCATCAAGGCATGTGGGATGAGTCAGCTTGGCTGTGTTACGCCGGGTAACAAGCAAACGCTGAAATCTCTGTGATGCTGCAAAACTAAAGCTTATGTTTCATGTATGCAAAGTCAGCTGCACCTCTCCAGGCTCTCGGGAATGCTCCCTTCCACCTGGCCCCTCAGGATCCAGGGGCTCTTGGTAACTCACGTGGGCAGCTGCCCTGGGGAGGAGGTTTGCAGAGGGCTCAGCCTGCCTGGGACTGGCAGCTGCACCCTCAGCCCCTTGGCCAGAACCATACAAGGCTGGCAGCAGGAGCAGGAGTCACTCTCCATGCACCTGTCCTCAGTTCAGCACATCATGAACCAGTGCTCACCCCTCCCTGTTTATTTGGAACAAAAATGCAGTTTTGACCATTTAGTTTGTTTCCTGAAAATAGACCCTCATGGGCTCTGCCTGACTAAAGATAAAAATCTGAAACTTTTCTCCTATTTCCCTTAGTATTCTGGTTCTGCCGTGTCCTCTCACCAATAACCTCATTTCACAACCCCGTATTGAACACCTGCTGTTAGCTGACAGATACCCCTATGCTCACCGAAGGGCCCCACGGGCCTGTGGCCATTGAGGAAGGTCTCAGAAATTGCCAGGTGCCTGAAGTCAAGCAGATACAGGTAGTTATTCTCCTTCTAGATGCGGTCCAACCCATGAGGCCCAGCCCCTGCCGTGCTGTCCATCCTCAGAGTGGGCCTGTTCCCCTCCATGCACCTGCCTCTTACCTGCTCCAGCAACAGCTGGTTAGGTGTTCATTTCATCCTGGGAGATGGCTCTGTATTATCTCCTTGGCTCACCCTGAGTTAATATTGGAGCTTCTACATTTTCCTTCAGTACTGTGAGCTCTTGCCAGGGAGGTTTTTAAGTAGATTTAGTTAGTTATAACTTTGGGTCCTGGTTTAAATCATATTTTTCATTGTCCTTCCTGCATACCATACCACTGTTTCCTGTTAATAAGATCCAGAAATCAAAGAATCCCAGGACAGTATTGTTGTACTAGCCTAAACATTAGGATTAAAGACCTAGTATCTATCCAGGGTCACATGGCATATATGCAAAACAGGGATAGTTATTTCATTTATCCTTTCAATAATTTTTTAAGGTTAGATATTAATTTCTCCATTTTATGGATGAATAAATTAAAACTCAGGAGTTTTTCAGTAAACTGCCTGAGATTGCACAAGACAAGAATTCAAATTCATGTCTACGTGACCTTCAACGTCTTGCCCTGTGCTTCAGTAACCTCCAGACAGTCAGCCATTCATCCATCCAGCCAGCAAGTATAAATGAGGAGACAAAGGCGCTTGGGGCAATGTCAGGAGCTAAGAGGAAACAAACAGATCTAGTTCAAGAACTGTGCTCTCGGGGTGCCTGCTCTAAGCGAGGAGATGAGACCTAAGGAGAGGAGAAAGCTGAGTGACTGCCTCTGAGGAGCCAGAGGCTGGTCCTTCTTTAATGATGTGTGAACATGTCCTGCTGATGGTTACGGCCAAGTTCTCCTGGGCACGCATACTCCACAGATGGACTGCTGAAGCAGGGGTGTCTAGAATGAGGGCTTAGACATAAGTGAGATCTGATCAGGTGCTGGGAGTACCCACTGCCATGCTGCCACGTTGAAAAAGGGAAGTGTGTATAGCATACAATATGTAATGTACATAGTTGTTGTGATGGTTAATATTGAGTGTCAGCTTGATTGGATTGAAGGATGCAAAGTGTTGTTCCTGGTGTGTCTGTGAAGGTGTTGCCAAAGGAGAGTCATGTTTGAATCAGTGGACTGGGAGAGGCAGACCTGCCTTCAGTCTTGGTGGGCACCATCTCATCAGCTGCCAGCGTGGCTAGAATAAAGCAGGCAGAGGAACACAGAAAGACGAGACTGGGTGAGTCTTCAGGCCTCACCTTTCTCCCGTGCTGGATGTTTCCTGCCCTCGAACATCAGACTCCAAGTTCTTCAGCTTTTGGACTCTTGGACTTACACCAGTGGTTCGTCAGGGGCTCCCAGGCCTGTGGCCACAGACTGAAGGCCATGCTGTCATCTTCCCTACTTTTGAGGCTTTGGCACTGAGCCTGGCTTCCAGGCTCCCCAGCATGGGGACAGCCTACTGTGGGACTTCACTTGTGATCACATGCGTTCATTCTCCTAATAAACTTTGCTCATATATACATCTATCCTATGAGTTCTGTCCCTCTAGAGAGCCCTGGCGAATACAGTTATTATACATAAACACACATGCAAGATATAATAGGATATTGCATATGGCATTGACCCTTCAACAACATGGGTTTGAACTGCATGGATATGCAGTTCATGGATAAATATGGATATCCTTCTGCATCTGCCACTGTAGAGACAGTAAGACCAACACGTCCTTCTTCTTTCAGCCCACTCAGTGTGAATAAGACGAGGAGAAAGACCTTTATAATGATCCTCTTCCACTTAGTAAATAGGACATATATTTTCTCTTTCTTATGGTCTTCTTAATGATGTTTTTTTTTTTCTAGCTTCATGTTATCAGTAAGGCCTTTGGCCAACAGTAGGCTATTCGTAGTTAAGTTTTAGCGGAGTCAATGCACACGCATGTTCATTGTGGCACTATTCACAATAGCAAAGTCTTGGAACCAACCCCAATGCCCATAAATGATAGACTGGATAAAGAAAATGTGGCACATATACACCATGGAATACTATGCAGCCATGAAAAAGGACGACTTCATGTCCTTTGCAGGGACATGGATGAAGCTGGAAACCATCATTCTCAGCAAACTGATGCAAGAATAGAAAACCAAACACCACATGTTCTCACTCATAATTGGGTGTTGAACAATGAGAACACACGGACACAGGGAGAGGAACATCACACACCAGGGCCTGCTGAGGGGTGAGAGAGCTGGGGGAGGAATAGTAGGGGGTGGGGGGTTTGGGGACAGATAACATTAGGAGAAATACCTAATGTAGATGATGGGGCGACAGATGCAGCAAACCACCATGGGACATGTATACCTATGTAACAATCATGCATGATCTGCACATGTACCCCAGAACTTAAAGTATAATTTTAAAAAGTTATGTGCAGATTTTTCACTATGCAGGGGCTTTGGTGTCCCTAATCCCTATGTTGTTCAGGGGCTGACTATATAGAATCATGCAGCACATACTATATATAAACTACAATAACATAAGGCATAATATACAGGTAGTGTATTATAGACATGTTTCCATGTGACGATGCATCTATATAGAGGTAGGTGGAGTGTAACAAGGCCTGAGTGTGTGTGTGGCCTGCAGTAGCTGCTCCGTGTCCAGATCAGCAGCCTTTGGTGTTCACTCAGCAGCTCATGGACCACTTGCTGTGTGACAAACACTTGCCCTAAACAAGCTCTTCCCTTCCTTCAAAGCATTAGAAAAATAAACACAGAATCGAACAATGGCACATTTGCATGGAGGCTGCTCTTGCACTGATGTGCAGAAGTGAAGGAAGTCGTCAGGAGAGCATGTCCGGGCTGAGCATCCGGGAAGGGCCTCGGCTAAGGTCGGCCTGGGAGAGTGGGGGCCCTGGCAGTGGGGAGGGACAGAGACAGGCAGAGTGGATGGGGAGGGGCTGTGCTCGGTTAGTGAGCCTGCTGGATATGGGAGAGGAGGGACAGAGAGAAGATGGAGGCCAGGTCAAAGGGGCCGGTTAGAAAACATTTACTAATCCAACGCCCCGCTTTGGCCAGTAGGGAAGGATGCAGACATGTATCAGAGCAGCTGCCTGCCCAGCCTTCTCCGGAGCTCCGCAGCCACCCCGCAGCAGGTGCAGGAAGCAGGAGACACACTCGAGCAGCGGGACAGAGATGGCAGAGCCCAGACGCCACCATTGCCATAGGTCTGCGTTTTGCAATAGCCTGGAGTGGACATGGCCTCTCTTCTGGGAGGACTGAGAAAGCGTCCCGTGTGGAAGCTGGTCCCTCGGCATGGGCAGGCCACGCATGCACAGGGCCAGTGCCCAGGGCGCTAAGGGTGCCGGGGAGGGCAGCGACAGGCACCACCCTGGCCTGAAGATGTCATCTGCCACATCTCAGCAGGCAGCCTCCCTGCGTGCAGCAACCCTCTCTGTGTGAAAGGCAGGTGAGCACTTGCTATCGTCAGCCCAGGGTCCTGGCTCCATCTCTTTAATGGTATTTAAAGGTTGAATGAAGTCATTTAAAAATACTTGATGTCCATTGTTTCCGGTTCCTTTATGATGCTTCTGGCTCAGCCAGAGTTCTTGGGTTTCACCATGTGGGGTCTGGAAATGCTTGTTTTAATACCTACAGAGCAAAATAAAAACTAAAATTAAAAAATTAAAAAAAAAAAACAAAAAGCAGATGCCCATTGGGGTCTGGATGAGCAAGTTCTCCTTTAAACAGACACCCCTTTCTCACCCCTTAGCTCAGTGTCACAAGCAATGCTGAGGCAGGAAGAACCCCTCCCGTCACGCCTGACACTAGGAGTGTTTCTGAGAGGCAGTTCTCAGTCAACCTGCATCAAAAGCACCTAAGCATGACCTGTGTTAAAAACACACTCCCTGGTGTGGAAAACCTGGGGAAAGCCCGGGAATGTGCATTTGCAGCGAGCTCTCGATGATGCCTGGAATTGTGGTTTAGAGTCAAGCGTGAGCTCAGATGCCTGTGAAGAGGAATGGCGTTTGGCCTTAAGCAATCCTCCTGTTCAGGCCGTTGTCCCACCCTCTCCATCCCCGGGCAGCCTGAGATCTGTCCACATGAGGTAGACAAAGGGACCACCAACGCCTGCGGGACAGAGAAGCCGATGAAGGTGCTGGACAGACCTTTGGAAATCTATGAAAATGCAATTGTGTTGAAAGCAACACTTTTTTTTATAGGAGCCAGGTTTTATTCTGTGATAAAAATGGATTTATGGATTCTAACATGCTAGGTCTTAGACAACTGAGCATAGATTTTTATATCATAAGCCACAACGTAGGGAGAAACAGCTGATGTCCTGTGAGCTGCACTCCCACTGAAAGGGATGTAGGACTTTCACCAGCAGGCATAGCTGGAGCTCCAGACACCTGCTGGGTCTGTGACGAAGGGCCTGGAGCCCCTCCTGAAGACCTTCCTTCGGGCACGGGAAGGGTCTGCAGAAACGCTGGCAGAAAGTGTAGATTAAGGGCAGAAACTGAGAAGAATGGGATTTTTGTCTCATCACTTAATGAATAGCCTATGAACTGTAAACCTCAAGGGAAAGACCTTTATCCACTGTGGCACCTGAGAGGTAGTGGCGGCTGAGGAAGATGGGTGTGGGGGATGGACCACGTGCAAGCTCTTCAAACTACCGCACTTTCCATAATGGAGGAAAAAGCAGAGAATGGCCAAGTCCCACCCATCCACCACAAAAGAAGTGGTGAGTCCAAGTCAATGAGGAGCGTGGGAGAGCTGGAGGAGGCAGAACGGCCTGGCCTTGGGACTGGAGGCCACAGCAAGGCCGTGCACCTCCGCAGTGGTTGCCTGCGTACCAAGACCGTAATCCTGGTAACATGCACCCCCCCGACCTTGAGCCCACAGTGTACAGAATGTAGCCCATGGTGCTGGTGGCCATCTCCCTAACCCAGGACAACTCCAGGGCATGAATCATTGAGGAGGACAGAGAAGAAGATGCTGGGGAGAGCCACTGATCTGCCGGGGAGAGCATTCACCCTGAAAAAGTGAGGTCCAAGTTTGAAGGAGTTGAGTTACTTTGCATTGTTGGGAAGTTCATGATTTTTCTGCTACCAAGAGAAGTGGGGGCTTATGCACTTCATGCAGTTCAGTTTCAGAGAAATAGGATCATTTACATCTTTGCAAATCCTCCTTTCAGGAATGTATATTTTTACCTGAGTACCTTTGTACTTAAAACTACTTAAAAGCCATACAAATGGTGTATGTCCCCCCTCCGCATCTCCGATAATTCACCCCATCAAGAAAGAGAATCATTGCCCCCAGCCAAAAGTATCAGTGAGAGTTTTCAGAGGGGGCAGCAATTTTTCAAGTTAAGTTAGAGACGTTAAAAACCCCTAGAATCCATGTCCATCCCTATCTGTGTCTGTGAGGACAGACTCCTCCGTGGAAGATGAAACTGTGTCGTGAGAAGGATCAGGTTCATGGTCAGCTCCAGATCTGCTCGGTGTCTGACCTTGGTTTTCTCATCTGTAAGAGGTGAGCACTGCTACCTAAGGAGTTTCTGGGATTCACAGACGATCTACGTAAAGGCACTTCTGTAAACCGCAGGTGTGCACATCCGCAGATGTGAGGCACCACCTCCCGTATGACTTAGAAGAACCCACAGTCCATGCCTCCCTGTGACTCCCGTGAGACCCATGCGGGATCCCTGCTGTGCTGTGACAAGTGTCCACGCTGACTTTTCACCTCTTCCTGAACTTGCTGACGGGTCAGACCCAGGCCTCAGCTTCACGTCTGTGTCTCAGGAGTGATTGCCTGAGATTACGATTGCTTGTTCCCTGACATGAGCTAGATGCACAGACAAACATTTCCCCATGCGCCGACTGAGACCTCCCCTGACTGCAAAACAATCCCAAGAGTAAATCACTCAGCTGCAACCTGCCTATGCCTCCCTCTGAAAGTGCAGCAAAGCCACCTGCGGAGACCTTGAACTTGGATGTGGATGCTCCCCCTATGGCAGTATGCTAAGGACATTATCTCCTGAATTGAGCAGTTTTAAACAATGTCAACATCTATATCTACATTTATACCTATAGCTCCCCATCTAATCTCTATCTTCTACCCATCTACCTATTATCTATCTATCATCTGTCTAATTAGCTCTTAGTTCGCTGTGCACAGAAGTAGGCTAGGGTTGGACCTGATCCTTGGGTAGCAGTCAATCACTTACCTATCTAACCTGTGTCATCTATTTATCCACCTGTGTGTCTACTGACCTATCATCTACCTATCTACCTACCTACCTGTCATCTGCCTATTCCATCTAACCTCTCTGTGTCATCTATCTAGTCTGTTGTCATCTATTTATTATACATGAATATGTAGACACACATAGATAGAGTATCTGTGCCTAGATAGTCATTTCCAACACATAATCTTTTTCCAACTTGATGTTGCCTTGGTTTGGGGCATGAAAGAGAATGCAGCTTAGAGCTGACCCTGAATGTTTGCTGCTCCAGATGCAGCCCATGGACAGCAGCCACGCCTCAGCCTTGCTGGGACGGACGTCGGAAGACATTTCCTGTGAAGGACCACATCATAAACCCTTCAGCCTTCCTGGGACACACAAGGCCCTGTTGTTTGGTCTCCTTCTGCTGTTTTTTTACAACCCTTTCAAAATGTAGATAGCCATTCTTAGCTTGCTGTGTGCACACAGGCTGGGAGCTGGGGCTGGTCCGCGGGTGGGTGGCAGTCCATGGAGTCCTGACCCAGGAGGTGGTTAGAAACGTGGAATCGCAAGCCTCTGCCTACCTCTACTAAAGCAGAATTTGCATTTTAACAAAAGGCCCAGGAGATTTGTGTGCATATGAAAGTTTGAGAAGCAGACTACTTATTAATGTATGTCAACTAAGGTAGAGGCTGATCTTCATATTTGTCATTTATAAACTGATTTTATTGAGATATTTAGTGCCTCCTTTGCTGCAGTCTGTGGTCTGAACTACATCACGCAGTAGTTTTAAAATACAGACACACAAATTGAGGTGTTTCACCTTCAGTGAGCAATTCACAGGATCCCAGGACATGCAAGCCGGGAGGTGATGTTTGCTTCGTGCTCTGAGAGCAATGGAAAGTCAGTGACCTGCGGTGCTTAACTGACCGGAAACAGCTTTGCATTTAATTTTAATTTGCTGTGGGCGGCAACGGTGTTCTCCTTCTGAGGAGAAACGCAGCAAACCCCCGCTCTGGTGAGAGGCGATGGCTTCGATTGATTGCAGAGACATCTAATGGTGAGGGGAGGCAGGGCCGCTGCAGAGCCGGGCGCCATCTTCCCGACGGTGGAAGGAGCGGCGGCTGCAACTTCCCCGGAGGCTGGCCAGCCCCGGGGTCCACCTTGGAGGGGCTCTGGGGGCATCCCCAGACGCAGAGGCCACCTGGGCTTGGGCTCCTTACAGCTAGAAGTAGACTCCAGGTCTAGGGGAAAGGTCCAGAGAAGGGACACTGCAATCCTCTGACAGGACTGATTGACGCTGTCTTCTCAACTAGACCAGCTCAGGCAACGCGACACTGTCTTCACGGAGAGCTCTGGGGTCCCGCAGGCCCCACTTCTGACCTCTTTTCATTGACGCAGGCACAGGTGGCCTCTGTGATCTCCCTCCTGCTCCCAATCTGCTCTCATCGCAGACACTGGGGGCCTCTGTGCCCACAGCCCCTGAGGGTCTTTCTCAGGGCCTTGCTCCTTGCTCTCATTTTGTTTTTGAAACAGAGTCTCACTCTTGTCACTTCGGCTGGAGTGCAGTGGCACAATCCAGACTCACTGCAACCTCTGTCTCCTGGGTTCAAGAGATTCTCCTGCCTCAGTCTCCTGAGTAGCTGGGACTGCAGGTGCTTGTCACCAGGTGTGGTTAACTTCTGTATGTTTAGTAGAGACAGGGTTTCACCATGTTGGTCAGGCTAGTTTCAAACTCCTGACCTCGTGATCTGCCCGCCTCAGCCTCCCAAAGTGTTGGGATCACAGGTATGTGCCAGTGCGCCTGGCCAGGGCCTTGTTCTTGAGGCTGGATATTTCCTGGAGCACCGTCAGATTGGGATGAGGACAGTGCCTGTGCTCTTGAAATCCCTCACTTGGGCCATGGCTTGTCTGCTTGTGGTCCAGGTCGACAAGAATCCAGGTCAGCAGAGGCTGTGCAACTGTTTTCCACATTTGAATTAGTGTGGTAAATTGCCTGAAAAGCATCTGCAGAAGTCCTGACCCAATCCCCAAAAGACTTCCAAGTTGGTCAGAATAGCCATGGAGACACCCGCACAGCCTCCTTCCTGAAAGCGCGAACACGGGCGTGAACCATTGCGAATTCTCTCCAAGCGCCTCCCAGGCCACTGAATGTGCATTCACTCCTCTGAGCCTCCCAATACTTCCTGTGAGGGTGGTGCTGTTAACACCCGCCTTTATGAGACACAGAACTCTTATGCCAGCCTTCGAGGTGGTGTTGACAGACAATGTCAGAGCTGAGCCCCGGAATCTGGTTCAAGTTTCGGCTGTCATCCTAACCCACTTCACAATCAATAAAGGCCTTGACTCGCCTTCTGACTTCACGTCTCAGACAGCATCTGTGCAAACTCCAGCTGGGTGTGGGCCCTCGGGTGTCTGGCTCTAAGTCCCGGGCTCTTTTCTCTTCTCTGGTTTTTAGGGTGTTCTGGAGGATCCACAGCTCTCTCCATGGAGGAAGCTGAACAGGCTTCCCGCAGATGCTTTTTCCCCCATGAAGAAAATGTGTGGCATCACGTTGGAGACACAGGAATTTCTTGTCTAACAAGAGGTGGTTACAGGTCTCTTGGATTCAAACTATAAGAAGCAGAAGCTTCCCCAGTCTGTGGCCAAAGACCACCCCTGAATAGGCCACTTATCCCTGGCCCCATTGCATGTATGCATAGGTCTTGCCAAGTTCTGGGAGGGTCGTTGTTTTGGGGGTCTCAAAGGTGTGCTAGGAAGGCCTGGGAATTCATGCGGTGGGTAAGGAAACACTGTATTGGGCTCTCTGCCCCTGGATGAGCTGAGCCCTGTGCTCCCCTGAATCCCAGCCCTAGGCCATTCATATCCAGGAAGTGTGCAGATGAGCAGGACAGGGAGAAATCAGAGCAGGTCTCTGGCCAGACACAGGGAAACCCCCATCGAGGCCCCGCTGGATAAGCCATTTGGGGCTGTGACCCTGCAGGCCAGTGGCCTCCTGGAGCTGAACCCTCACATGAGGTGCTGTCTGATAAACTTCCAAAATTTGTCCCCTCTAAATCTCATGCATAGTTATAATCCCCAGTGTTGGAGGTGGGGCCTGATGGGAGGTGATTGGCATGGGGACAGATTTCCCATGAATGGTTTGTACCATCTCCTGGGTGCTGCCCTCATGACAGTGAGTGGATTCTTGTGAGATCTGTCTGTTTAAAAATGGTGGCATCACATCGCAAAGCTTAGCCGTCACAATCAAGTTAGCTTCATCCTGCGATGCAAGGCTGGTTCAACGTATGCAGATCAATAACTGTAAGCCCTCACAAAAACAGAGCCAAAGACAAAAATCACATGATTATCTCAATAGATGCTGAAAAGGTCTTCTATAAAATTCAACCACCTTCATGCTAAAACTCTCAATAAACTAGATGTTGATGGAACATATCTCAGAATAATAGGAGCTATTTAAACCTACAGCCAGTATCACACTGAATGGGCAAAAACCAGAAGCATACCCTTTGAAAACTGGCGTAAAGCAAGAATGCCCTCTCTCAACACTCCTATTCAATATAGTATTGACAGTTCTGGCCACCTGGAAACCATCATTCTCAGCAAACTGACAGAAGAGCAGAAGATCAAACACCACATGTTCTCACTCATAGGCGGGTGTTGAACAATGAGAACACATGGACACAGGGAGGTGAGCACTACACACTGGGGTCAGTTGGGGGGAAATAGGGGAGGGACGGTGGGGGGTGGGAAGCAGGGGAGAGATAGCAAGGGGAGAAATGCCAGATGTAGGTGATGGGGAGGAAGGCAGCAAATCACACTGCCACATGTGTACCTATGCAACAATCTTGCATGTTCTTCACATGTACCCTAAAACCTAAAATGCAATAAAATAAATGAAAAAAAAAAGAAATGAAGTGTATTCAAATAGGAAGAGAGGACAATTCAAATTGTCTCTGTTTGCAGATGACATGATTGTAGGTTTAGAAAACCCCATCATCTCAGCTCAAAATCTCCTTAAGCTGATAAGCAACTTCAGCAATGCCTCAGGACACAAAATCAATATGCAAAAACACAAGCATTCCTATACACCAATAATACACAAACACAGGGAGAACCAAATCATAAGGGAACTCCCCTTCACAGTTTCTACAAAGAGATTGAAATACCTAGGACGACAACTTACAGGGGATGTGAGGGACCTTTTCAAGGAGAACTACGGACCACTGCTCCAGGAAATAAGAGAGGACACAAACACATGGAAAAACATTCCATGCTCATGGATAGGAACAATAAATTCACGAAAATGGCCATACTGCCCAATGCAATTTGGAGATTTAATGCTGTCCCCATCAAGTTACCATTGACTTTCTTCACAGAATTAGAAAAAACTACTTTATATTTCATATGGAATATAAAGAGCCCACATAGCCAAGACAATCCTAAGAAAAAAGAATAAAGCTGGAGACATCGTGCTACCTGACTTCAAACTACACTACAAGGCTACAGTAACCAAAAAAGTATGGTACTGGTACCAAAACAGATACATAGACCAATATAACAGAACAGAGACTGCAGAAAGAATGCCAAACATCTACAACCATCTGATCTTTGACCAACCTGACAAAAACAAGCAATGGGGAAAGGATTCCCTATTTAATAAACAGTGTTGGGAAAACTGGTGAGCCATATGCAGAAAACTAAAACTGGGCCTCTTCCTTACACCTTATACAAAAATTAACTCAAGATGGATTAAAGACTTAAATGTAAGGCCTAAAAACCATAAAAACCCTAGAAGAAAACCTAGGCAATGCCATTCAGGACATAGGCATCGGCAACGACTTCATGACCAAAACAGCAAAAACAATGACAACAAAAGCCAAAATTGACATATGGTATCTAAACTAAAGAGCTTCTATACATCAAAAGGAACTGTCATCAGAGTGAACACACAACCTACAGAATAGGAGAAAAAGTTTGCAATTTATCCACCTGACAAAGGGTCAATACCCATAATCTACAAAGAACTTAAACAATTTTTTGAGAGAAAAGCAAACAACCCATCAAAAAAATTGGCAAAGGATATGAACAGACACCTCTCAAAGAAGACATTTATGAGGCCAAAAAATATATGAAAAAAGCTCATCATTACTAGTTATTAGAGAAATGCAAATCAAAACCACAATGAGATACCATCTCATGCCAGTTAGAATGGCAATCAATAAAAAGTCAGGAAACAACAGATGCTGGAGAGGATGTGAAGAAACAGGAACACTTTTACAGTGTTGGTGGGAGTGTAAATTCGTTCAACCATTGTGGAAGACAGGGTGGTGATTCCTCAAGGATCTAGAACCAGAAATCCCATTTGACCTAGCAATCCCATTACTGTATGTATACCCAAAGGATTATAAATCATTCTACTATAAAGACACAGGCACATGTATGTTTATGCAGCACTGTTCACAATAACAAAGACTTGGAACCAATGCAAATGTCCATGACTGTTAGACCAGATAAAGAAAATGTGGCACATTTACAGAATGGAATACTATATAGCCATAAAAAAGGATGAATTCATGTCCTTTGCAGGGACATGGATGAAGCTGGAAACCATCATTCTCAGCAAACTAACACAAGAATGAAAAGACAAAACTGCATGTTCTCACTCACAAGTGGGAATTGAACAATGAGAACACATAGATACAGGAAGGGGAACATCATACAGTGGGACCTGTTAGGTGGTAGGCAACTAGGGGAGGGATAACATTAGGAGAAATACGTAATGTAGATGATGGGTTGATGGGTGCAGCAAACCACCATGGCACATGTATGCCTACGTAACAAGCCTGCAAATTCTGCACACATACCCCAGAACTTAAAGTATGTATATAAAAAAGAAAGTGGTGGCATTCCTCCTCACCCAACTTCTGCTTTTGCCATGGTACCTGCTTGCTGCCCTTTCACCTTCTGCCAGGATTAGAAGTTCCCTGAGGCCTCCCCAGAAGCTGAGCAGATGCCAGTGCCATGCCTTCTGGGTAGCCTTCAGAACTGTGAGCCAATTAAACCCCTTTTCTTTATAAATTAGCCAGTCTCTGGTAGTTCTTTACAGCAACACAAGAAAGGCCTAAAACACTACCCATCACCCCCCAGGACACCCCTGGGATCTGCTAAGTGCCAGGCCAGCTCCTGGGCAGGGGTTTTCCTCCCCATCACTTCTGTCTCTGGCAGTTGTGCTCCCTGCCCTCTGAGACAGAGGGGCTCAGCAGGGGCGAGTGTGGAGCCTCCCATGCTTTCCCGAAGGCCCCCGGGGCCTCTCCCCAGAGAGTGCTTGGGGCTGCCCTCACTGTCTCCCATGGCGCCAGGGAACTGCTGGAGACAGACATGCAGGGGTGGGAGTGTTGGGTGCTGGGGGCAGGTTTGTCTCCAAATAGATGAGAACTTTCTCAAAGTCCCTCAATACCGAGAGGCAGAGAGAGAATTCTAACACGTATTTTTCTGAACATCGGTGTCCTCCCCCTCAGGGTTACATGACATTGTCTGTAGTTGTAAAGTCTCAAAATCCAATGTCATTAGTGCCCAGGACTCTCTGCTCCTTTGTATTCCTTTGGGTTGTGTTTTCTTACACTGGTGAATATTGTATAGATGTTTTAGCTAAAGGCAGAACTTGAACACATGTATATATCTAGTAGCCTGTTTTCTGGTCTTTAGGGTCATGTAAAGCATCTTTTGTAGCAGGGAATGTTGGTTGTTTCCCTGTAGAAAGTCTCCATTTTTTTCTTACTAGAGGTAAAATTTCAGCTAAGCACATTGTCCCTCGGTGAAAAGACCTCTGTCCGCAACGTTTGCCGCTCAGGTGTGTCCCGGTGATTAGGTTCAGGCCAAGGAGATGTAGGCAAAAGCTGTGTCTGATGCTTGGTAAATGTTCTTCTAAACTGGGGACTCCCCCTCTTTCCCTCCCTCCTCCTCCTGTGCTCTGGGATGTGGATGACATGGGTGAGGGAGGGCTCAGGACCCCACACAGCACTGTGGTCCCGCAGCACAGCTGGAAGGCTTGAACCCCAGTGCTGAGGATGCCAGTGAGCCCTGGACTTCCTGGCTCTGGGAGCCATCTATGAGGATGTGACCTTCTGTTTTGTTTAGCCATTATAATGCTGACACTTCCGTCAAACACAACTGAAATGGTCAACGCATGCCCCTCACAAGAGTTGAGGTGAAGGGCAATGCCTCAGACCGATGACTCCTAGATGCTCTCCAGACCCTGAGTCCTGACTGTGTGGACCCAGATCTCAGGTGACAGCTCAGGGGACACATAATTCTGCCTTTTCCCCAAATCCACATCCTTCTGACAGGGCCCCTGGCGGGTGGTGAAACAGTGAGGATTTGAAAGCATTGTTAATTGTTCTCTGCTGCCTGCATCCTCTCTTTGGACTTGACAACTATTAAATGATCTAAAGGCAGCTCTCTTTTCTAAAGACCACTTTCAGACACTCCCTCTTCCCAGCCTCTATGATCATGTCGCTTTGTCCCCACGCTTTACACAAAGCCCTGTACTTTCCCCAACAGGAGCCTCAGCCTGCCCCTCCACCCCACTGTGGTCTTAAAGATTCACCCCTTGAATTTTCCTTCTGTCTCCACATCTCAGCAAGTCATTCTCCTGGAAAAGACATCAGAATAACTCTGGCTGATTTAGTATGTTAATAATAGCTACAGATGAAGGATATTTGCACTAGGCAACTCTTCAACTCAAAAGCATCCATTTATAATAGGCATGAAGATCTGGCTTGGGAGGCACAGGCATTTTGGATTTGGTTTCCCAAACCCTGAAAACGTTTGCCTGACCGTACCACATTTCCTGTCCATGCTTAGAGCTAAATGTAAAACATGACATCGAGTTTCGGAGAGGGCTGTTGTCATCCAGGAGGGACGGTTGTAGGATCTCACTGGTGGTTTTCTGAACAGCTGAGATGAACATTATCAGTCGGTACTCAGAGATCTCTTGATATCAAAGGATCCAAAAGGATCGTGTCCCAGGAAACTGGGCCTTCCAGCCCTACGCACCTCGAGTCTCTACACTGCCAGTCTCCACCAGGCTGGATGGTGCAGGATGCATGCCAGGCTGGTCTCAGCCCTGAGCAGAAGCCAGTACACTCAGCGGCTGGCTCTCCATCGTCCCAGGGCCCCTCATGCCAGGCTTCAGAGCAGGGGTCGAGGAGGAAGGCGTCCGACCTCATTAGATGGGTCCCCTACGCAATATTTACCATCTTGGGTGAATTATTCATGTTTTTACTGCTCAAATCTCCTCAACTACAGATTCCAGGTAATCATAGATGTTTGAAGGACTCTAAAGATTAAATGAAGTATTGGTAAGTTCCCGGTACCATGCTCGTCAGTGGTCATACCTGGCACATGAATCCCCACCCTTTCTTTCTTCTCTCCTGTGCCTGGGGATTTTCCCTTCCCTTTTCCTCCTTCTCTCTCTCTGGTCCTTTCTTGCCACTCCCCTAATTTGCACTGGGAGTTTTCTACCAACGGATTCATTGGTAATTCACTAGAAATTCTAGTAGGTAATGATAGTGAGTTTTCTTGAGGATATCATAAACTATTTTTAAAAATCCAGACAGAGCTGGAAAAAGAGAGGAAGGAAGACAATGAAGGGGCCTGAGACGGGAGGTTATACATGTTTTTACAAAGGGAGGGAGGAAGAGAGGCCTGCGTGCAGGCAGGAACGTTCAGCTTTTTCTGTTCTCCTGGCTTCCAGGAGGCCCCTGGAAACCCACTCCCGCTGGTCTTCCTGGGGGCTCCTAAGCTGTGCCCTAGCTGTGGGTGGTACCAGCCTGTCTCCACTTTAGAACAGCTTCCTGGAGGCTGGGCAGTGCATGGTAGGTGGCTGCAAACCTCGCTCTGCAAACAACCTTATTACCCTGGGAGTTTGGTGCGGATGTGGCAGAGGTTGGGGGAGCCGTGCCTGTCACCCGTTCTCACCTGGTGGATCTGATTTATTTGATTCAACAAATATTCATCTGAATGAAAGAATTCACTCGAATATCCGTTGTCCACTCACGCCTCACAGGCCCTGTGCCGCCTGCTGAAGGTGCAATGACAGGCACGCAGACCCTGCCCCGGAGCCCTCAATGAGGAGGAGAAGCTGGGAACGTTCCTGGGAGAGCTGGGACGGGCACAGCTGCTCTACCAAAGATAGAAACCTGCTCATGTTCAGACCCACTGCCTTCTCCTACCTCACTTTCAGCATGCCCTAAATTATTCTCACCATGAGCCTCCTCTGCAAGGGAGAGGGAAGTCAATCACTGTGTTTGTTCGTTCTTCTGCAGGATCATTTGGATCCTGGGGAAACGTGAGGCTCATGTTTAGGTTTTACAGACCTGGTGACCTTTCCTATTGTCTCTGCTCCCAAGCCTCGAGGGGAAGCAAACTGGAGGTGTAAGTAGGCTAGAGGTTCCGTCTAGTGAAACTCCAGGGAGAGTTTTACTAGAAAACAACATATGTGCTTCTGAAAATTACCACGCTATTCAAA
This sequence comes from Cebus imitator, assembly GCF_001604975.1. NCBI lineage: Eukaryota > Metazoa > Chordata > Mammalia > Primates > Cebidae > Cebus > Cebus imitator. The sequence goes on from NW_016107841.1 coordinate 278,400, forward strand.
ATCCTGCAATAAAAGCCCCAGGTGTATGAGATTGAAGACAAAACACTCAACATCTTCATCAGTGACATGTTTAGAGAAAGAGACAGAGAGAAGAACCTAATAAAACTGTCAGCAGATTTCCACATGTAAATGGTTGAGAAGCGGAATCCTACAGTAAATGCAGCACTTTACCTTGAGAAAGACCAGCCGTGAGCTTGAGGAAGTGGCTGCCTCTTGGGGGTTGTTGTGAGCGGTGGAAGGCAGGTTACCTGACCTGAGACGGGAAAGCAGTAACACCTGATGTGTGTGGGTCGCTCTCCTCACCGGCGAGGAGCTGAGCTAACAGCGGTATTTGAGGCGCGTTACGCATTCCTAGGTCTTACCTGGTTTGGTTCAATGGACCAAGGCTTTGGGTCACCTAGTGTTTCCTTCAGATAAATTCATGCATAAGCAAACATGAACTCTACATATGACAAAAGCTCTTTCCTAACATATCAATCCTGTTGGAACAAATTGGCTTTTCTGAAACCAGGGCTATCATAGAGCACACCGTATTTCCCAACTGGCCGGGGATAGTCAGGAATAAAGCCTGTATTCCTGTGCAATCCTTACTAACGTCCCCACTTCACTCTCAGGCTACCCCAGATCCAATGGTAGAATTCTTTAGTAATTCTAGGTCCAGGGCACCCGAGGACCAGCAGGCTATCCCACAAGCAAAGTACGTCTTGTAATGACAGCATCCCCGTGGTCCTTGGGACCGCAGTTTCTCCCACGGTTGAGCAGCATGAAGGGCAGGTGGTCCACCATTAGCACCCTGCCTTATTCTTTGGTTTCCAGGCCTAAGCCTCCTTTTGAATCAGCTCCTCCCTTCAGACTTCAGCCTCAGTCCGTCTGAGCTGTTATACTGTAACTCTGGGAACGAGTCCAGCCAGATGGAGGAGGTGAGGGCTGGTCAATGTCTAAGACCATCAGCTCCATAATTGATCAATCTCACCGTATCTTCCTAAATTTTTATATTTGTTTTTTTATTTTTAATTTTATTTTGCACAGAAGCCACCTGGAGCACTTGTTAAAAATGCAGATTTCTGGGTCCCATCACTAGAGATGTTCATTCAGGAGATCTCAGAGATTTAGGGAATCTGCATTTTAAATGAAGATACTGGACTACCGGGCTGCCTTGAGGGGTGCTCGGTGGCCCACACCTGGGAGGCGTTGCTCAGCTCCCACCTCATAACCTCATCCCACAGCACTCGGCTGACCAGCAGCAAGTGGTGAACAGTTCTTGTGAATCGACGCAGTGCTATAGTTCACCTGTCACTAAGCCAGGTGCTTGAAGGGTGAGCTCTGAGCATGGCGATGCTGCAGTGGAACCCTGGGGCCTGCACGGCTGAGCAACCTTTTAAGATTAACCTAAAACCTTTGGCCTTGGTTATCGTATCCACAAAATGGTCTGCATCATGCCAACCTCTCGGGGTTATTGCAAAACAAAGTGACACCGTGCACATATCCTCTCAAAAATGCAAATGTAGTGAGTAACAAATATAGGCCCTTAATGTTGTTTTAAAAAAGCAAATAATCCTCAGAGGAATTAACACTGAAATTTATTATGCATCCTTTATCAGCTGACGTAGCATACACAGAATGGTTTATGAAACAGAGCCGGGCTGTGCTGGTGGGAGAAGTGCGATTCAGATAGCCCAGGGAAGGACAGACAGACAGGAGAGCCTCCAGCCCAGGAAGAACAGACAGACAGACAGGAGATCCCCCTGTCCAGGAAAGGACAGACAGACAGACCAGAGAGCAGCCTCCAGCCCAGGGAAGGACAGACAGACAGGAGAGTCTCCTGCCCAGGAAAGACAAACAGACAGACAGGAGATTCTTCTGCCCAGGGAAGGACAGGCAGACAGACAGACAGGAGAGTCTCCAGCCCAGGAAGGACAGACAGACAGACAGGAGAGCCTCCAGCCCAGGAAGGACAGACAAACAAGAGAGCGTCCAGCCAGGAAGAACAGACAGACAGACAGGAGATCCTCCTGCCCAGGAAAGGACAGACAGACAGACAGGAGAGCAGCCTCCAGCCCAGGGAAGGACAGACAGACAGACAGGAGAGTCTCCTGTTCAGGGGAAGACAGACAGTCTATCCTCCCACCCAGGGAGGGACAGACAGACAGGCAGACAGGAGATCCTCCTGACCAGGGAAGGACAGACAGACAGACAGGAGAGCCTGCTGCCCGTTTGCTCCCACCTGCTCTGCAGGTCAGTACGCCTCCCTCCCCAGACCCACACACTTCGCCACACCTTTACCAACAGTACAAAGAGCACACACGGCACTCATTCAAAGAAAATGAGACAAAAGGAATCAAAGGGCACTTTTGCGAATACAACAGAGGAAAGACGCGCTTCAGATGAAAGCAAAAGTCCGCCAAGTCAGGGATGACAGCGGCTGGTGCTAAAACATCGGTGCATCTAAGGCTCTGGTTTGATTAGGAGTCACCCGGGGGAGGAAGCAATGTAACCATTTCCATGTTAGGAAGTGGCGCGGGGCTCAGTGGCATCAGCCTGGGCAGGTTGAAAGCCCATCTAGTGCAGCTAGCACAGCACACAGATGCAGGCCCCTGTCCTTGGGCTTGTTCCTTGCTGACCAGAAGACCTTAGGTCACCTTATCCCTGAACCTGAAATTTAAAGATGAAGCCTTCCCACACGCCCCTCCCAAAGTCGCTTCTCAACCCACCAAAAAATACCCGCTGAAAACGCTGCGGGCATCCCAGGCTGCTGTGATGTGAGGCAGATGTGTCCAGAGCAAGGCGAGACGGTGGCTCTTCTGTTCTCAGAATGGATGGGGCTGCCCCTCGATCATTAGTCCCCATTCTGGGCAGCACGCTCGCCAGATGAACATACCTGAGCTGGTACAAAGACAGCTCTGAGAGGTCTCCACATCTTTCCATGAGAGGAGAGATTCAGGGAACTGAGTATGCTGTTTCTGGAATGCCGACTGCTTTTTTTGGAAGGGTGGTGTCGCAGAGCTCATTGCATTTGAAATACCAGGTGGGAGAAGAACCAGAGTTTTTCAGTTCATGGCCATGAACCCATTTCTGGCCCGGAGGACTCTTGATGCTGTCTGCCCTACTTGCTTTGTGGGGTGAAGACATCTCAAAGCCAGCTCTGGATACATAAGCACCATGAGCTGCCAAGTACTATGCAGACGTAAAGACATTCCCATCCAAAACGTGGGTGTCCACAGGTCAGCTGGCCAAGCGGCACCAGCCTGCCATGGTGCTGAGCAGTGATGGGCATCCGCTTTGTGTCCTTCACAAAATTACAAGAAGAAAGTAGGGAGGAAGGCTGTCAGTTGAAACAAGAAAGTCCTTAGAAGATGCTGGAGATGTACCGACTTCATATGTCCCACAGGGCTGAAATCATCCATTAAATTTCAAAATTGCTGACGACCATTTCTGAAAACCCACAAAGGAATGCACAGGAACCACAGCTTGCCTGAGGAAAAGCCCCGGGGTTTTGCCTTCCTGGAAATGAAGATGGCACTTACTCACCCTTCACTGTGTGTGGGTTTGAGCTGACTGACCAAAGGGATGATTTCTTCTCGTGCAGAAGCTTTGTGAAACATCACTTCACACAGAAGGCTACCTCCACATACCAGCAACAATCTATGTTAGCTTGATTTTGCTCTTGTGGACACATTTGTTACACAAAAAACAGGCCCATTCAGCAGCCAGTCCAATTAATATCAATACTATTTTGGTTCTGTTTGTATTAATATACAAAAATGATTGGCTAAAGTGGAATATTCATAATTGTGAGAGCTGTACCCAGCCTCACCCAGGCAGAAGGAGGCACAGACCTTGCAATCAGGCATACCTGGACTGAGAATTCCCGGGCGTGGCTCAGCAGGTGGCGCTGGCTTAGTCTCCTGAGACTCATGCTTCTCCGCCCACTGCCACCGCCTACTCCTGACTGTCTCTTAGGGAAGCCCACTTCTCCTGTCCTCAGCTGCCAGCATCCCCCTTCTAAACCCTGTGTGCACATGTGTGTGTGTGCACCCGAGAATACATATAGCATTGTTGGGAGGCTGGGAGACTCCCACTTTTGTTAAACACACATGTGCACATGCATGTGCATGTGCAATTAACAATATGCCTTGCAGAAATAAATTTTAA
>NW_016107841.1:282915-287631 GCF_001604975.1 Cebus imitator
GCAATTAACAATATGCCTTGCAGAAATAAATTTTAAACTTCCAGACACCTATAATATAAAACTCAAAATACCTGATTATGGAACATTTTCTCCAAATATACATGCAATGCATTGCAAATTCTCTGAGATAAAAAAGTCAATCTCACAGCATATTATCTTTCCACATATAATACCATCTATTTCAATAAAGGTTACATATGAATTCTGATATTTTAATAAAGTTTAACTATAAATGTTGCAATAGCTTATTTATCATTAATTTAATAGAAAGAGAATTCAGAATTCAACCCATGGAACAATGAAAGATATAGCATAATATTGAAGGCATTATCTAAAACAAGTAAAAAAATTATAAAACACATGCCCTATAGACTTCTGAGCTCTTTCCAATAGTATAACCAAACTCTGTGACAAGAGAGAATACAGTAGGTATCTGATGACGTCACTAAAGTGTTTGATACACTGCATTTTCATAAACAATTGATATCCAAGCAACTATGAGTGTGAATTAAAAATAGACTTTCCGTAAGCCACAATTCTAACAAGTACATACTTATTAGAATGTGTAAAATTAAAAAGACTAACCACACCAAGTATTGGTGAGGGTGTGGAGGACTAGAATTCTCATTCACTGCTGGTGGGAATGTAAAATGGTGCAGCCATCTTGGAAAACAGCTTGTCAGTTTCTTAAAAAAATTAAACATATGTTTATCATGTAAGTGATCCAGCCATTCCATTCCTAGATATTATCCAAAGAGAAAAAAAAGTGTGTTCATACCAAGACTTGCACATGAATCTTCATAGTAATGTTAATTGTAATAGACCAAGACTGGAAGCATCCCATATCATGCTTCCATATAACATCCATATAACAGCCAAATGGATATTCAAACTGTGGTCTATCCATAGAATGGAGCACTACTCAGCCACGTTAAGCAATGGTCTCGTGACATACACACCAACATGGCTATGTCTCTAACTAAGCATGCTGCATAAAAGAAGCCAAACAAAACCATTCCATGGATATCAAACTTTAAGAAAGGCAAATTAATCTATATTAACTGAAGACAGATCAGCAATTGATTGGGCATGAAAGAGTAGGAGGAACAGCAGAAAGGATGAAGAGACAGAGCAAAAGGGAGCATTGGAGGTGAATGTGCACACCACCTTCATTGTGCTCATGGTTTCACACGTGTATACATGTGTTAACATTTATCAGATCATTGGAGGTGAATGTGCACACCACCTTCATTGTGCTCATGGTTTCACACGTGTATACATGTGTTAACATTTATCAGATTATACACTTTTAATATGTGTTATTCATTCTATATCAGTTATTCTTTAATAAGATGTTTAATTGTTTTTAAAGGGAGATTCCTACTGCTGTAAACCAAGAATAGTAACCTGTGATTCCATCTACTCATAGGATGACATCGTGCAATTAAAGGTTTTTACTATTTCGTCACAATATTCAACATTCTGAGGTGGAAAAGACATGGCATTCTCACGTACACCTAAGAAAAGTGTTACATGGTCCAACTGATCTGGAGGGCAATTTGTCAATGTACACCCAAAGCCTTAAGAATGGTTATAACCTTAGATCAGCTAGAAACCCACTAGGATTTATCCTGTAGAGACGTATCCATGTACATATTTTTGAAAATATCCAAAGTGTTATTTAAAACAGTGATAAGTGAAAAAGCAACCCAAAGGCCAACACGGAGGAATTCGTTAAATAAATTTGGAGTGTGCATTGTGTGCTCTCTCTTTTGCACACAAACATAAAAATTTTTGAAAATAAAAAGCACAAATTGTATGGTTTTTGCATATGATTGTGCAGCATGTTTATCTATGATGTATATTGTGCTTACTTCCATGTCAGTTGAAGAATTAACTTATTTTTTTCATGACTTCAATGTATATACTTCAAGTAATTCAGCATGCCATCAATTGAGGACCCTTTAGATTTTTCCCAATTTTTAAAACATTTCAATAATACAGCAGTAAACATCCAAATGCATGTTTTTCAATTGTGAGAATTCTCCAATTTATTCTGTAGAATAAATTCTAAGAACTGGAATTTCTGAGTCAAGCTATGTACTCATTTCAAGAACCAGTAGGACTCGATCTCTAAAAATTGTGTGCTAGGCACACTAACTCCAGCGACCTGACCCTACTCAGCCTGCCAACAGTGGAAATTACCAAATGCACCACTGACTTCTGTGGCCTGGTGAACTAAAATGGATTTAATCATTGCTGCAGTGCTATTTTCTTTAAGTTTCAGTTTGATGAATATTTCTCATCTGTGAACTGCCTTTTTACATCTGTAACCCACAAGCTCTCATTTGCCTCAGTTACCTTTCTAGTCAAGAAAACCCCTTTGTATTAGTCCATTTTCATACTGCTATGAAGAAATACCAGAGAATGGTAATTTATTTTTAAAAAAAGAGGTTGAATGGACTCACAGCTCCACATGGCTGAGTAGGAGGAGCAAAGGCAGGTCTTACATGGCGGCAGGCAACAGAGAGTGTGCAGAGGAACTGCCCTTTATAAAACCACCAGATCTCGTGAGAACAGCACAGGAAAACCCACTACCATGATGTAATGACCTCCCACTGCCCCTCCTATGACATGTGGGGATTGTAGGAGCTACACTTCAAGATAAAATTTGGGTGAGGACACAGCCAAACCATATCACCCACCCAGCAGCTGCCCCCTGTGACCCTGCTGGAATGTCACCTGTGTGTGTCATTGGCCCCAGGAAACTCTGTGGCTGGGCCACAGTCCTGGGCCAACCCCTCAGGTCAGAGCTGGCAGGTGACCTGAACAGGGCTGGTCAGTCCTTCCTCAGAATTTTACATTGTGTAGCTAGGGGGATCACTTTGTCTTATCTGTGATTATTCATTGCAGGGACATTGCTCTTTAAATTTTTTTCCCCTACCATGTGGATTGTGATTGCAGCAGGAAAGAATAAATCCAAATCCCGAAGGCCATCGGGGACTAGTTGAGACTGGAATGTAGCCGTGCCTATTGCATTTTCCGGCTTATTACTTAAGCCAATAGATTTTTCCTAATTGAGCCAATGGAAGTGGGATTTATATTCATTGCCTGGTATCAAATATCTTTTCACTGTTTTAAAAAAGTTGATTAGGCCAGGCATGGTGGCTCATGCCTATAATCTCAGCGCCTTGGGCGGTCGAGGTGGGTGGATCATTGGAGCCAGGAGTTCAAGAGCAGCCTCCATTCAACAGCAACACTCCATTTCTACAACGTTTTTAATAAGCTGCGTGTGGTGGCGTGTGCCTGTAGTCCCAGCCACTTGGGAGGCTGAGGTGGAGGTCGCAGTGGGCCATGATTGTGCCACTCCAGTCTGGGTGACAGAGTGAGATCCTGTCTAAAAAAAATTAATAATTGATGTTTTTTCATTTGATAAAATAACATGGAGAAAATTAGTCCCTTGCCTCCCATTTCTCAATTAGAAAATAACAATAATGAACTCCAGAAAAACTAAGGTGTGCAGGGTCACCAAGGTGATTAATTCAGCTTCCCCCAAGTGTTTATTATGTAACAAGCTAATTAATTTAAATAAAAGCAGTCAACCTGAAGACGTAATCAACTGGTAGCACTGGAAGCAACTGTGTGCAGAGCTGAGCAAATTTAACTTTGCTCTTGACACGGAGTAGTCAAATCAGTTCACGCAGCGGGAGCTGCTGGTGTGCAAGAGCAACCTTGGAGTACCCTACTCCGCTTCTAACCAGGTCAGGGCTGGGAGCAGTTGGTGGCAGTGCCAGCCAAAAGGAGCATATGCAAAATGAATTAGGAGGTTAGTCAGCGCCGAAGACGCGCAGGCCCCTCCCAGGCTGCACCGGCAGCCAGAGGAGATAGCCAAGCCCTCCCAAGAAGAGGAGTGGGCAGCCAGCTCCCGCTAGTAGGCCGGCAGCTCGGCTCTCCACCAGCTGTGGCCGCCATGTGGCAATCTGTGTCTGTGCCAGGCTGGAGGAGGCTGCAAAAGGCGCCCCGGCTAAATGTGACTCGAAGGACACTTTCTTGCAGAATGACCTCAGATTCTCCTTCCACATCAAGTTTCTCCCGTACGACACCCGCAAGCTTGTGTGTGCACTTACCCATCCATGCCCACACATACGCACACGCTGTCTCCACGTGTGCAGCTCCCTGTGGCCTGGAGGGAAAGACTGTCCGTGGCACCTGCCAGAGGGAGGAGCCAGTATTCTGTCTGCCTGCAGCGTGTGCTGAGGAGAGATGGCTCTGCTGCAGGTTCCACTTTCACCTTCTGGGTGAACAGCAGACCCCAGTGCTGATCACGGTGGCCAAGTCCCTTGTCTTCCTGGCCTGTGTTGGCTGCAGCAGCGGCCAGTTTGACCCCACCTGAAAGCAGCCAGACAATGGGGTTAGCATTCATTTTTTTGGGAGAAGATTTCCAGAAGTCCCGTGGCTGGTATCATTAGCATCCTGGGGCAGAGGCTGGCATCTTACTGCTCCACTGCTCCCAGGGTCCGTCCTTAGTGACAGCTTGGAAGGGGAAAGTACTTTATTTATTTATTTTTATTGCATTTTAGGTTTTGGGGTACCTGTGAAGAACATGCAAGATTGTTGCCTAGGTACACGCGTGGCAGTGTGATTTGCTGCCTTCCTCCCCTTCACCTACATCTGGCATTTCTCCCCATGCTCTCTCTCCCCAACTCCCCACCCCCC
>NW_016107841.1:287706-314613 GCF_001604975.1 Cebus imitator
TCCCCTCCCTGTGTCCATGTGTTCTCATTGTTCAACACCCGCCTATGAGTGAGAACATGCGGTGTTTGATTTTCTGTTCTTGTGTCAGTTTGCTGAGAATGATGGTTTCCAGGTTCTTTGAAGATATCCAGTAGAAATAAAAAAGAGCACTTGGCAAGAACAGCGCCTGTGAAGTTCGGGTTGGTGAATACAGCCAAAGGAGCACGGAGGGGCCTCAGCTTCCCATCCTGACCTTGTCCCAACCACACCATTGACGAGAATGGTGACTCCCCCAGGGCCTCCCCGCTTGGTCCTCCTGAGGGACTCCACCTCTCACTCCTGCTGCCAGCAAGCATCTCCCCATGAGCACATCCCGTCTGTCTTCAGCTGTGCCCTGAGCCCATAGTTCCTAATTCAGTGCTAAACAGACTCATGCATTTTATAAAAATATAATGTGGAGGGAGGCTGAAATTTAGTTGCTAACTTTAAAAACATTACCTTATTTATTGTCATTACTTTATAAAAGGAACATCCTACTCACGCCCAGCGTAGGACTGCATCACACCAACACGAAGATAATGGTTGAAGCTGAACGTACTCAGCTTCATGATTCCGTGCTGTTGTGTCCACATTTCTCTGTCTTCCCGAGACCAGGGCCATGGTGCCAGGCTGTGTTTGTTAGGACCCCAGACCTGCTGCTCTCAGTAGCCAGACCTCACCTCTGCTGCCTGCCAGGAGGGAAAGTATCAATGCTACCTCGTTGGGGTGTTTACAACTGATACGGCTCAGTGTAGCCGCCTTCACAAGGGCGTGGCATTTATTAACAAGAAACTGGGCCGTATCCTAAGTGAGTAAATAATCAAGGTGGAATTTCAGACAAGGTGGCAGGCCAGGAGGCATCAGTACTTCGGAACCTTTCAGGCAGGCTACTCTATGTGCATGCTCCTTGGCCGGTTCATGAATGGCAAGATGCCCGTGAGTGCTGAGCTCCCGGGCCAGGGTGCGAGGCTCAGCACCGTTCCTTTGCAATCCACGGGAAGGAGGCCACAGACACGGCACCTGCTCTGGGAGATGGCTTCCCTGAGATCCAGCTCTAAGCTCTCCAAATCTATCAACTTTGTTTACAGTTGAAAGACTTTCAAATTTTGGTTAATAAAGAGCAAGTCTAGGTGGCAGTACCTAACCAAATAGAAGAAATTAGCATAGAAAAACATACCTTAGAAACTTGAGCAGCAAACGGTTCAACTGCAAGGCACCCTGGCAGCAAGCGCCAAGTTCACCTCTGCCCGGCCACGTGGGACACATGAGGTGGCTTTCGGCACTCAGCGGCTGGCTGTCCCATGGCCCAGGCACTTGGACTGTGATGTGCTTTGGACACAGACCCAGTTGCCCCACCAAGGACAATCCCTCTCCTGGGAATTCAAAGCCAGAAAAGATGCACTCAGAGATGGAGGAGGTGGGAAAACTTTCTTGTGAGATGACAGGGGCTGCATTAAAGCTCCTAGGATGGGCCCTGACCTTCCCAAACACAGGTGGGAACACTTCCCTGCGGTTCTGTGAGTTACCCCATAATTCTTCCAAGATACCTTAATTTTTCATTGATTTTTTTCATTTGTCCTTTTTGTTTTCATGCTCAAGTTAGACCAAGTTAGCCTTTGTTACTTGCAACTTAAGACTCTTCACAACATGTATGGAATGTGGCGAAGCTCTTCCCCTGACCCTGAGCAGGGGACAAGCTTTCCAATGCTCCACGTGCTATGGAGCAAATGTCATGTCAGTATCTTCTCACAGGGTTGTGGTGAAGATGACCACAGTTATGTATGGAAAAACCACTGAGAAGTGGTGACGTTCAAAGCTGCTTTTAGTTGCTCCTTATACATGTCCCAGAAAAGCAGCCATTTTTCTCTTTTGTTAAACACATCCACAATAATGTCCTGAGGTTTCAAACAAGCTTTAAATACGAAACAAGCAGGCTAGCCAGGAGTCACAGGTGCTCTGGAGCACATGTTTTCGGTGTCTTCAACTGATAGGTGTTAATAATGGTGATGATAGCAATGCTGTTTGGTGCTCATTTAGAACCTATACTATATGAATACATTTGTTGACTCTGATTTCACAACTTTCATTACAGAGTTAAGGAAACTGAGGACCCGTGAGTTAAGGAGCATGCACAGGCACCCGCAGAGAGCCTCAGAGTCCTCGTCTTCCCCAAACTCTCTGTACCTCGTCATGCTGGCGCCGTATCTAATAAAGAAAAAACATGAGAACCAGAAGCCTGGCACAGCAGGCAGGGCTGGTGGAGGGTGAAGAGGGTCGGAGTGACTTTCACAGCTCCATCCAGTTTCACAGCATCTGCAGGACCAAATGCACCATTGAATCGTGCAAGTGGGGATCCCAGACATTTCAGAGGTGATACAACTGGAGAACTTGTGAATACCAGTGAGCACAGCTCAGAAGTAGACAAGACTGAAGTCCTTACCTGAAGAATAATTTCTACCTATATAAGAGGAGTCCACAGATAGTGACCTCAACCACGTAGTCCAGACACATGTAGTTCTGCAAAGAGTGGGTGTCACGTCATTGCCTCATTAGGAATGAGTGTTCCAGTCGACAGGCAGGAAATGACCTCTTGCTGACTAGGGCTGTTGATGTCATGCACTGCTGCTGCTGAGTCACCCATGGTGCGATGGGCTGTGTCGTGCACTTCATTACTAATGCTTATCTTAGGAATTCCAGACAACACCTTTCCACAGGAGCTGGGGTAGAGGGCTCAGGGAGCCAGAGGGGGTCTGTCATAGAACCCTCCTCTGATCTTGTAGGAATTCTAGAAGAGGCTTGAGGGAAGAGGAGCTATGTTTGCATTTCTAATCAATCACTTATTAAATCTGTGTCCTTGGCCAAGATTCTTACCTCTCTGGGCATTAATGTTCTCATTTGTAAAACAGAAACACGATCAGCTCTCTGCTTCCCAAAATCGAATGAGGTAATATGCATGAGAACATTTTGTATACTGCAAACGGCATTTCTGATGGCCCGGTATTGATATCATTAAACACTGTGATTACTTATTTTAAAGATCTGTGCCCAGCGCACACGTAGGATGAGGAACAGGGAAATCCGGAAGACCGGCTTTGCTGTTTTGCTTGGGGCCTGCTCCATCGGGTGGGAGGGCAGGCTCTGGGAGGAGAGCGGTGGAGGAGCTGGGAGGTCAGGGGAAGCCCATGCAGGGCTGCAGAGCCTTCTCTTCTCCTTCTGCAAAGGCAGGAGCAAGAAGGGACAGCTGAGCAGGGCGTGTATGGGAAATGAAGTGCACAGAATGAGACCCTGCCCCGGCCAGTGCCCACGCTTAGCAAACAGGAGACAAAAATTCCTACCATCCGAGGAGGAAACCAGCCATTACAAACGGAAGATGAAAATTCAGGGAGCATAAGTCCCTGAAAGCAGGAAAAAAAAAAGACGGGTTTTCCAGGGGGGAACATGGTAAAAAGTGATGCAGAAAAGATGCCGAGAACCAAAAGAATGAGGACCAAGGACGAGGCCTTTTGATTTAGGAATAAGACGTCTTTGGGGCCCTCCTAGAAGGCCACAGCAGCACCATGCGGGAGCCCCAGGAGACAGCACACTGAGGGTGCATAGCCTCCCACACCGCCAGGACCTGTCCTGATCACGCGTTTGCAAAAGGTCCATCAGTTGACTAAATGTTAGGAGGCTAAATTTTTAAAACCTTAAAAATTGGTTCTGTATCCTTTACCTAGTTGAATCACTGGCCTAGAAAAATTAAGACAAATATTAATGCCAACGAATCCTCATTAGGAAATTTAAAACATGAAACTACCCAGTTAGACCTTCAGGTTGCATGAAGATGAAGGCTTCATGCCATCTGAAAGGGCGTTACCAATGGTTTAAGGTCACTGGGCACCACCACCCGCAGTACCCTGTTATCAGGCAGGACTTGGCCGTTTCTCAGCAGGCGTGGCCCGTTGGTGAAGCTGTGTGTATCAAGCTGCCTTCTGAAGATGTCTAATCTGGAGAGGTCTAATGGATGCTGTCATGGACTAATGAGAAGGTTAAATGTAAAGGTCACTCATAGAAGAGCCCTCTTTAATTACTAACTGAAACAGGAAAGCAAAACCAAACTGGCCAGAACAATATTTAGGAGCATGTGTTTCAACCTGGGTTATGATAAAAATCACTTCTGCCCCAAGTGCCGTGGTGAGGTGGGAAATCATACTTCATGTCTGCACACTGGTTCCAGACACCCCCCTGCTTCCTTACAGAAACCGTTTTCAGGAAGGCTGAGCTCCAAGCCACACACAGGAGTATGGATTCGCTTTCCTGGGTTCACTTCTCGCCAGTAGTCTCTGCGTTTTAAAAACTTAACTCTAACGGATGAATGAGAATTAATTTCAATTAGGGAAGCTGATGGGGAAGGTTTTGGCAGAGGAATAGAGCTCTGCTTGAATTCATAAAATCAATCCAAACAGGGCAGCTCCTGCCGCCCCTGGAACTAGGCTCTGTCCTACATAACCAGATCAGCCATGGGCAGTCTTCTTGTCTGTTATGAGATTGCAGAATTTAGGGCGAGCAGCACACATTTTCTACTGTTGCTTGTCTCAGTATCAGACTATACACACACCTTCAATCGTGTGTTCTCCAAAAGAGAAATCCCTGTCCCATGGATAAATGTCACCAGGCTGTGAGTGGTGGGTCCTGGGGTTTCTTTCCTGGCCTAACACCCTGGCTGGGTTGGGGTGCCAAGGGGCCCAGGAGTGTTGAAGTGAGAGCCTGGGACACTACAGCAGCCAACCCTCCAGCGTGTGACGATGGGAACCATAGAATTTCTCTGGGCCTTTTTTCTCATGTACAAAATGAGGCAAACTATGCCATTGGAAATGTGATCCACAGCATGGTGGTGGCGTGCAGAGCGCCGATGGCACCAGCGTGCTCCAGGAAGGCGCCCAGTGTGTTAAGGCTGCTCAGCCGCGGATGAAGCACTTCCTTCTGCAAGGTCACGCTCTGTAAATACTCCTTTCCTTGTACCTCTTCACCCTTCACATCACTGAGGGGCTTGGAGTAAGAGGAAAATGAGGTCCAGCAGGAGCAGGGAGACCACAACCAGAGACGGGATAGGGGCTGGCCCTGAAGAAGACGCCGTGATGGCTTCTCTGGTCCGGTGGCGCACGGCCACACAGGCTGCACTGCATGACGGCTCTCCAGTTCCCATGGACTCACAGAGTTGCGGCTGCTGTGGGACTTCTCCCCGTTCCGTCATTGGCTCTTTGCCCTACATGTGTCTGGTTCTCTTGGAGAAGAGAAGCATTTAAGCACATTCTGATCCTCCCATGGCTGCTGCTCCCAGCTCAGGTACCGCTTTCCCTTTGGTTAGAGCCCACGACACCGTGCACGACCTGCACAGTTCAGCTGGAGACTGGGGTGTGCCAGGGTCCCTGCATTCACAGACCGTCGGGGCTGACGGGAGCAACTTCAAGACGTGTTCCCTCCCATGCTTTTTCATTTCAGGACCCCAGGCAGTCAGTGTGGGGTGGCAAACGGCAGTGGCTTTACTGATGTTGGTGTTGTGAGATCCAAATGAGGTTGCAGCCAGAAGCCCAGGGATGAAGTATGGCATTAAAATAATAAAGATTAAAAATATGTACCCTCCCCAGTCAGCAGAGCAGAGCTAACAGACCCATATAAAGAAGCTCTGCGTGGGATGATTCTGTGTCTGGGAGGCAGGAGCAGAGATGCAGCAGCTATAAATCTCCGTCTGTACCCTCTGCAGAGCCGGGGCCAGGAGGGGTGCGGTGAGCAGGGCTGAGACAGTGCTCGCAGTGGGAGCAGGGAAGGCAGTGTGTGCGTGTGCATGTGCGTGTGTGTGCATGTGTGTGCGAGACAGAGACAGAGAAAGAGAGACAAGCTCCAGGAGGGACAGGGAAAGCAAGCAGGGTAGGCGCAGCCTGATCTGACAGGGAATGCAAGTGCTCATTTCTCTCTTATGTAACCTGAAATGGCAGCTTTGCTTTCCCAACTTCAGCCTGTGCATTTGTCTTTTACAATTGCATTTTGCTGTAAATCAAGATTCCACAGCATGGTATTCTTTCCTTTATGTCTGCAACCCCTAGAAAACCTCCCCCTTCCCCTTTCCCTCTCTCTGTCGTCTGCACCTCCCTACTCCCTTCCACACTCAGTTCATGGATCACATCCAGCAGGCTCCCTTCTCTTCTGTTCCTGCTATAAATAGTAACTTTTCAGATGACAACTTGCTTCTTTAGGGGTGGAAATCTATCTTCCAATCCATAAACATGCCTGAGACACCTGCTATGTGTTACCCTGAGTGTTAGGGGCTGTGTGTGTGTGCAGATCGTGTGTGTGTGTGTGCGCAAGCATGTGCTTGTGCAAGCGTGTGCATGTGTGTGTGCGGATGGGACTCCTAAGGAACAGGAACGGGTTTGTAAACTTGGTGCTCAGGAATCTCTCACTGTAAGGAGGTGGGGGACACGCTGAGGGCTGAAGTGTACATAAGTCACTGCGATACAGGTCAAATGAATAATTATATCTAAAAAGTTTACAGTAAAGAGGTGCAGGAGAAAGCACGTTTCTGCGGAACTAGAAAGGCTAAGGAGGCCAGCATAACATCATTTATCTTCCTATGGCAGGAGGGCTCTTCATGAGGAAAGCACACAGCTCTAGGCCTTCAGGTTTACGGTTCTGCAGGGACGTTGCCCCATTTGTGTCTTTGTCACAGCATGGTCCCTTACGGAAGCTCAGTAAATTCATTCATTCACTCGTTCGTTGGAGATTCAAGTAAACTAATAAAATAGTTTTCTTATTCTCAGTGGGACAAGGCCTTCGTGATCATTCACTTGGGAAAATCAAGGGCCCTGTGGCGTGTCTCCAGAGCACCCCTTGCTTTAGAAGGGCCTTGGTCAAGCAAAAGGTGTCGTGCTTCATTGGGCAGTGCTCTTCTGCAGAGGAGGGCTCAGAAGGCAGGTCCACAGCTTCAAGGGCAGGGCAGGGGCTGAAGCCCAGCTGCCTGGTGCAGAACCCCGCCTCGCACGTGCTCGCTGAGGGGATTTAGGCAAGATGTATTGCGTATTTCTCAGTTTCCTCACCTGTAAATTGTGGATAACAGAAGGACCTTTCTGACAAGGTGGTTGTGAGGAGGCAAAGAGATGATAAACGAGCTGCTTAGAGTAGGGCCATGCCAGGCTGCCTTGGTGTCATTGCTAAATTGCGTTTAGGACTTCACCTAGTGTGATTTGTGTGTCATTTAGAATTTGTCTACATGTGAGGGCTACACATTTGTTTCCCATTTAAAGCTCTCCTTAGGCATATAGAGCTCTCTATGGGCAGATCCCAGCTCCCTGTGTTATGGGGTCTCTTTATGTATGGTTTTTGATGAGGATGATAAAACTGTTATAAAATGTTCAAGCTAAAAGTGGCCTTAGAGCTTACCAATCAAAGCTTTTTTTTTTTCTACAGATGAAGAACAAGACGACGGAGAGGTTTCATGATTTGTTCTGTTTCAGTGTGAGTTCTTCCCAATGACTGGCACAGAGCTGGGTATTTAAATGCTTCTTAGTACAAGACTGAGGGAAGAACAAATGGGTGGGCAGGTGAATGGGCAAAGGGATAGATGGACACATAGATAGATAGGTGGAATGTAAAGTAGACGGATGGATGGATTGCTATGGATGGATGAATGAATGGATGGATGGATAAATGATGGATGAATAAGTGGGTGAATAAATTGATGAATGGGTAGATTAATGGGTGTATAGGTAGATGGATGGATGAAGGGATTCATTTATTCACCTATTCATTCATTCACCTATACACCATTAGTGGGTGTATAGCTGAATGAATGAATGAATGAATGAACAGGTTAATAAATGGATGGGTGGGTGGAAAATAAGCAGATGGATGGTCTATGGATGAATGGAAGGTGGATGGATGGATGGGTAGGTAGGCTGATGAATAAGTAGGTGGATAGGTGGATGGATGGATGTGTGGGTGGGTAGGTAGGTAGATTAATGGATAGGTAGGTGAATGGATGGATGATGGATAAATTGTGGATGGCTGGGTGGGTAGATGAATGGATGAATGCACAGTGGGTGGATGAATGAGTGGGAGTATGGATGGGTGGGAGGGCAGATGGGCAGTTGGATGGAGGGATGGATGAATGGGTAAATGAATGGACAGGTAGGTAGATTGATGGATGGGTAGGTGGATGGATGGAAGGATGGGTTAATGATGGGTGGATTGGTGGGTAAATGAATGGATGGATAAATTAATGAGTGGATAAATAGGTGAATGAACGAATGAAGAGTCTGCTGGATGAATGGGTAGATAGGTGGATTGATGGATGCATGGATGGGTAGACGGGTGAATGAATGAATGCTAGCCAGACAAATGGGTGCTTTCACTTTGATTTATTAAAATGCAAAAATATTGGAGGATTTTTGGCTGTAATTTTGCAAAGGGTTTCCAAAGAGGACATTCAAGCAATAGTTGACAATAAAGTGCAGTTTGAGGTCCAGAGAGTTATTTGTAGAAAATTAAGGAATGAAAGGAGGGGCGACACAAACAGGAGCCTGGGAAACTGAAAAAAGGACACAAAAGGAAGATACTGAGGGCAGCCCTCCCTCCCACACACGTAGTTCAAGGGCTCTCTGCTGCACACATTCCAAATGTTATCTCAGTTAATTATCCCCAACAAATTACATGTGCTGTTTTACCATTCTTCCTCTATTTTTAACACAAGTGAAGTAGGAGGGTTAAAACAAAGCCTCAAAGGAGTAGAACAGCTTCTATGAGAGCACACAGCAGTCACATTTTTTTTTTTCTTTTGCTGCGATTCAAACTGAGGACCATGAGTCTCCCAAGGCCACCCCTACTCAGTCGAAGGGCATGGCCTCTGGAAAGCAGACACTAGTGACCAGGCTTGTGCCTCTCACAGGACATGCCATACTGGTGAGCACAAGGGAGCTGGCTTAATGGGGAGAAGGCAGGTGGTATCAATAAAACAGGGGCGCCTCCAGGGTGGCAAGCAAGCATTGGCATTGAGTCTGTCCCTGCCTGTGGGAATTGAAAGGGTGAAGCCCCTGAAGTCTGCTCCAATACTGCCCCTGGTACTCCTTCTAGAAAGAAAAGCTGTTCCTATCTGTGCGGGAGCAATCCTCAGCTGCTCAACCCCAGACAGACCAACCTACTTACTCATTATCCTCTGAGTGTCCTGCCCTTGGTCCTGGATCGGGCAGGAGGAGAGCTGGGCTGACAGGGGGCAGCAGCCCAGACCCACCCTCCTCCTCCAAGGACAAAGAGCAGCTGCCTCTCCCCTTGTCTGGAAAGCTCCCCGTGTCTGCAGGCTGGGCGCCTGTGGGATGAAGTGCCAGCCCAGCGCCGGCTTATGCGGCTCAGTGCCTGCAATTTGCACAGGGGAAGCTGAGATATTTCAGACACCTGAGGTGCTTGTAATATCTGAGTGGAGGGGAAATATAGATGCCTTCATCACCTCCTCCCACTCTGCACTCAGAATCCAGGGAAGTGCAGGGTGAACTTTTGATCAAGGTGACATTGGTTTAAAATAGAAAAATGGCACTAATTTTTGTAAAAGCTGGACAGAGAACTGAAGAAATCAAAAGGCAAATGAAATTCTCAGGCAGCCCAGCCCTGGCCAAGGAGAGGGAAGTGGTACCTCCTTCAGGGCAGGGCTTCCCAGACTTGGAGGTGTACACTGTGGAAGGCCAGCAGTTGCGGGGGTCCTGGGACCTTACCAAAATGCAGATTCTGATTCTGGGAAGTTCTGGGGTGAAACCTGGGATTTTACGTTCCTGAAAAGCTTTCAGGTGACCCTGTGCTCGTCCTTTGAGCCACGCTGGGTTGCAAGGAGACCACCTCCTTTCGGGAGGACTTCTCTGTGCACAGCTGCAGAGCAGCCATCCTCCAAGCTCCAGCTGTCCCACAGTTGAGGGGAGCAGCTCTCATCCCAAAGAACAGCCCCGATGGGCGCCTGCCAGCCACCACTAGTCACTGGCACACTGAGTTCACATGTTCCTTCCAGGAAAGGGCCCTCCCATAGCAGACCCTGCAGCACGGGGTGCTCCCTGGGCCTCCAGGGAAGGACCTGAGTTCCTCTCACTCCCCGTGTGGCCCCCACCGCTCTCTAGTAGGGGAGCCCTGGCAGACCACAACAGCTGGGGTGGTTCTTGTTCCGTGAGTCCTGTGGAAATTATACTGGGGAATTGATCACTGGAGAAGTCAGGCCCTTGGTCCCAGCTCCTTTCCGGAGTAAGTCATTTGGAACTAGCAATCCAAATGTCCACAGAGCTTCATGCTCTCCCTAGGCTGGTGGTGCTGGGCTGAGACCCAGGTACAAGAGGAACCACCTGGCACCCAGCCCCGGGGCCTTACCCATCTGTGATGTCACAGGTTGAGGACCCAGCTGGGCCCTTTCATTCCAGCTTAGACACGAGATTTCCAATTATTTTTTCCAATAATTTTCAGATAGATTCTATCCCAAGTCATCTTGTTAAGAGCTTCCATCATGAGCGACTGTGAGCTCCCAGGAAAACCCCATGGGCAGTGAATTCCGTCACGAAAGGAAATGTTCCGCTACATTTTATTTTCTCTCTGAAAATGTCTGTACCAGGACCCTGAAAGGGAAGGTAGAGGAAAAGCATTAGTTCCCGGCTGAATGGCGCATCTTCGGAAACGTGAAAATCAGCAAGCCTGGTGTCTCTGTCCCCTGAGTGGGATTCTTTCCCCGGCCTCCGGGCATTGAAACTGGAGGGTGTGAGGTGAGAGAGTGAGGCTCGAGCCTATGCGCTGATGAAAACGGCGGTCAACGGCTGGCTTCACTCTGTTTCCGCTTGCCGCGCTGCTGCTTGCGAAGGCCACTGTACACGCCACAGGCTTAAACTTCCACGGCAGCCTCACAGCAACTGATGTGACCATTTCTGTTTTCCACGTGGACGTCATGAAGCTGAAGTTTCAGTGACTGTCTCAAGAGCCTGTCCCCAGCAGTGGCAGAGCTGGGACTTGAACAAGCGTTACTTACGCTCTCTTTCCAGGACACGGCACACCCGTTTCATCTGGGGACCTGCAGGCTGCCCCCACCCACGTTGCCTTGTGCCATCATGACACCTGAGTCAGCCCCAGTTTCACACCCTCCTGCATACCAGGAAAGTCACCACCAGCAAAGAGAAAAGGCCAAATTTGACTTCAGGGTCCTCAGCTTCAAACCTCGGACTTGCTCTGCTGGAGGCTGCAGAGGGGACCCAGCCTCTTTTGTCACCTGCAGTCACCATCGTGAGTTTGTTCTGAAGGTTTGAACACCTTGGTCTAAGAGCTCCCTTACAGTGTGACGGGCCACTCACACTGTGGGGTGAATCGTTTCCTTGGATCTGGTTCTAGAAGTGACACACTGTGGGAGGGAGCCTACACATGAGATCGCAGAAGCCAACAGCATTGAGTACACACTCTCAGAATCCTCAGCTCTGATCGGCCTTCTCCGGTTTGCCCGCAATGTCGTACTTTGCACCCAAAAGACTTTCAACAGATGTCTGCTGCTCTAAGTAGCAACTCAAATCAGAAAATTAGTAACCACTAATGCATGTGACAGCACTTCTAAAGGTTCAGGTCGAGGGTGGTTCTTATATTTTATAAACATGGTATCACGGTTTCATTTTACCTCTACAGGCAGAAGTGTGGACCTTGCTGTCATTTTCCATATTAAAAAAAAAAAAAAAAAAAAAAAGAAGAAGACACACAGTTAGTAAGTGATGAGCGCACATTGTACCTGCTAGCTGGTAGCAGAGCCGGTGGAGGATGCCTGTGTCTCTGCATAAGGGGGCGAGAATCTGCTGCCCAGGGCCCAGCTCCCACCTCCCAGTCAAGAGACCCCCGCAATGAGAAGGGGGATGTGCCACGCTGTGCCCGGGTGTTCCCAGCCTCTCACACAGAAAGGCTTCCAGTGAAATGCAAGGAAGAGCCTCCAGTTTGGCCTTCTCTCCCACCATCTCCCTCCCTCCAGGCCTCCAGTTTGGCCTTTTCTACACCCATCTCCCTGCCCCCTGTGGGAACATGGGCATAATGGCTGGAGCCCCAGGGTCCTCTTGGCACCATGAGAGGAAGAACTAGGGACTCATTTCAGAAACGTCGCCCTAATGCCGTTGAACATGGGGACCAGGGCCAGTCACTGTCCCATTGTATGTTCCTCATGAAGCAAAGGTAAACTCACAAACACATAAACAAGCAAATGTACCTTTCAGCTGCTGCAGTCAAGTGCTTGTTTCTGTATCCTGCAAGGCTCCAGAAGTGGGGTCAGGATGGGGGTCATCAGATGCAGTGGCATGTGGTCCCCAGGTCCTGCAGAGCTAAGGCTTCGACCTAGCGAGGGGCAGACACAGGCAGTGCCCGTTTCACTCCCTGCTGTAGTCAGAGGCAGCAGCTGCTGCTGGATGAGCCTCCCAGGGTGACCAGGAGAGATCTTTCTGTGTTTTTTTTTTTCCAAGCATGGATCAAGAGGGACATGGACACTTCACAGGCTGGAAAGTAGCTGTCCTTCCAGAAGCCTCCTGAGCAATCACCAAGGCAAAGTGAATGAATTTTAATTAAAGTCTCAGAACAATCAAAGACAATCCGGTGTCTCTCCCCTCGGAATGCCGACAGTCCCCGATGGCCCGAGGCTGCAGGAGCAGACAGGCAGGGAGGGGAGCAGCCCCAGCAGCAACCAAGACCGGCAGCCTGTGTCCGGGCCCATCCCAGCCCCAGCTGGCCCAGTGGGCGCCCGAGGGCTGCTCACTCCCTGAGGCCTCACCCCTGGCCTGACCTCCAGCCCTTTCAGAAGCGGGGCTGGTCACTCAGCACTGTCTCTGTAGTCTGGGCCCTCTGAGGCCCTCCAAGTTCAGGAAAAGGAGAAAGGATTAAAAACCCTTTGAAAAACAGGTTGCTGGAGCTGGACTTTAATCTGGCCCTGCACAGAACCTTCAGAAAACCCTCACAATTTCTGCTTCTCCATTTCCTAATCTATAGAATGGAGAGTCTTAGGATCAAATGAGACAAGGACAGTGAAAGAATCCAGTATCCTTGTGAAACTCCGTGGAAGCATTACAGTGCTGTTCTCCAGTGGGTGTCTTTTTCTTGGGTTAGCCTGCACGATTTTTAGAAATGTAACTTCTAAGGTTTTGGAAGACAGCTCTGCGTGGGTACTCCCAAGGAGGCTGCCGGTGATCCCACAGCGTCAGGGCTTTAAGGATTGCTGGGAGGAATCTGGGGCAGCACCTCCATTTCAGGGATGAGCAGACAGAGAGCAGAGTGAAGGCAGGACCACGCCAAGGCCACGCGCTCCGATGGCTCTGCCGCGCCACGGATGTGCTTCCCTCTGTGGCTCCTTCCTGCTGCTTCTGAGCAGTGCGCCCCCACCAGCTGCCCTGCCTGCCTGGCACCCTCCAGGGCAGCTCCTCTCTGTGCAAAATGGCATCCCGTTGTTAACAGCAATAACTATTTTTACACAAACAAATGGCAATAGACACTATATTCAGGCCAAAAATCCAGGGAAGATAAAGCGACTATGGCCAGAAGGGGCTGATTATGGAGAAAGAAGCAGGTTTATAACAGCTGTGAAAAAATCCCAGCCTGGGAGTGGGCAGAAGCGGGCTCTGGAGTTGCACCTGTCCTGCTGCAAAGTCACATCCTCTTCACCTCGCAGGGAATGGATGAACCGTCACCCCCAGCTATGCGGATACTCCGTGTGTATCCACATTTAAAAGTTATCTTAAGCGAGATTGGTGAATGTGGCTGGATTGTGCCAATTTTTAAGGACTAAGGCTGGTGGGTGGAGGCAGAAAGATAAAGACATGACCTGTTCCTGTTTTGATCCTGGTGACGGAGGAGGCTGCCTAGGGGAGGGGAGACCCTGGAGGGATGAGCAAGGGCTGGGGAATCAGGCAGCAGAGTGAGGCTAGTCCTTGGTCAAATGTACTCAAGGCTGAGGGTGCATTCTGACCTAATTTGGGGAAGGCCTAAAAAAAAGAGCTCCAGAAAGCAGTGAGAAAAAGTCTGCCCTTCACACAGGAAGGTGAGTGACCTGGGGCCATGGCAGCCAGCTTAGATGGATTGCAACAAAACAGCAGGCATGTTAGGCTGTGAGTCCCTGGCACTGACAGAAACGTCTGTTTCATCAATCCATACGTCATCCCCACCTGGAATGACTGTATTTTGTGCTCTCAGTGACCAGATGGGGAAATTCTAACAGTGCTGCTGTTGGAGCTACAATAGAGTGAAGGTAGCAATAGCTGCATCTTGCTTTTGGATTCTAGAATTTATAAAAAAATTTCAACTATGTGATTCCATGTCATGGTCGCCTCAACCCCTCCCAGTGGACAGTCTAACCTCTTCCTTTGGTAGATGATGAAACTGAGATAATGGGAGGTGGCTCAGATTTCCCAGACTGCTGACAATGGGCTGCGCTGCACCTGCTCCTGGTGAAAAATCCAATGAGCTCTCTCCTACTGAGTACACGTGAGGGGCCAGGGTGTCACATGAGGGCAGTGGCTGCAGTACAAAGGAAGTTCTGGAGGCTGAGACGGGCAGATCACCTGAGATCAGGAGTTCAAGACCAGCCTGGTCAACATGGTGAAATCCCGCCTCTACTAAAAATACAAAAATTAGCTGGGTGTGGTGGCAGGCTACTCGAGAGGCAGAGGCAGGAGAATTGCTTGAATCCAGGAGGCAGAGGTTGTAGTGAGCCAAGATCATGCCACTGCCACTGCACTCCTTCCTGGGTGACAGAGTGAGACAAAAAAAAAAAAAAAAAAAAAACAAGAAAGGAAGTTCTGTCCACAGTGACCATGGTGGCTGTCTTCTCACAGAGGCTGCGCTGATCAGGTGGGTTCTGGGGAACAGCGCTGGTGCAACCAGACAGGCAGGTGCGTTCTCAGGAGCAAATACAGGCTGGAGGAAAGAGGAAGACCCTGGGGGGTTAGACCCACGCTCTGTCAGAGAACGGGCACTTCGACTTCTCTGGGTATTTGAGCAGAATTATTAATGATGCCTTGCATAGCTTCCGTATGTCACTTATGCCACCAGGTTCAAAAACTAAATTTAACCAACACGTCTTTGTTTTTAATAACTTTTATTTGCTTTGATTTAACAAAGCAACTGCCCAGTGAATGAACATCTAGTTGACCTGGCCAATGGTAGATGCACTGAAGCTTACAAGAACCCTGAATCGTGGGATCGGACTGATGTGGGTTCACATTCTCTATCTATGTGTGTCTAGCTACAAAATGTTCATCTATTGATGCCACAATTTTCTGACAGCACTTCAACCTTTCCGCGAAATTTTACGTGGATACACGATTCTTCCACTGTCCTCACCTCATTTGATCCTAAGACTCTCCATTCTGTAGTTGGTGTTCATGTATATAATGCATCCAGCAAAGTGTTTAACATAAGGAATGTTCTGTGAGGGTAGATAAAAGTAAGTGTTAGTGATAGCAATAATGTGCCTTGCAATATTAGACACGCGGGGTAGGTAACGTCAGCAGCCATACAATTGTTACCTGAAGGAGAGTAACCATGCCCCTAAAATAAAAGCAAAGAAAAACAAAAGATGAAACAAAATGAAGCAAATAAATTCAAATAAATCATGGAACTAATACATAAGATAATCTTTCAACAGTGGTCAGAGTTTCACGAGAGCAGGAATAAGATCTCATTTTCTCCAATGTCATCTCATGGTAAGCACATACTATTTTTGTGAATGAATGAATGAATGAGTGAAGAAATAAATCGATAGTTCTGGAAGCTAG
Organism: Cebus imitator; assembly: GCF_001604975.1. Lineage (NCBI taxonomy): Eukaryota > Metazoa > Chordata > Mammalia > Primates > Cebidae > Cebus > Cebus imitator. Next base: position 303,501 of record NW_016107841.1, read on the forward strand.
TTTGATTTCGGATGGCATACCATCTAGGATGAGGCTTCTCCATTCCTTAAGGCCTTAGCATATAACCATGATCACATACTGCCTCTCTTCATGGAAGTTTAGTGGCCCTCAAATCTCTAGAATATGCATGATTAATTTGGATATGTGTGTGTCATATATTAACAACTAAGCTCACCAGACATACTTCAAAATGTAAGCGGTTAGTAAGCATACACATATTCTTCTCTCCATCTACCCACCTACCCTCCCAGGGTTCACGTGCTTCCTGCATGCCCCAGGCTATCCACCCGGTGGTGGGTGATGCTGTATTCACAAGGCAGGGTGCTCCCAGCCCTCCAGTGTTAGCCGGGCCATTGAGCAGGGAGATAATGTCAAAGGGCCATAAAGATACACATGGACCATGTAGGAAGGTAGTAACTTTCCTGGAAAGAGTAGTTCTAATCATACATCCTGATGACTGCAATCACTTTTTCTTTTTTTCAAATTCCCAATCATTAGAAATTTTCAGAGGCTACAGTTTTATCCAGATAGCATTAAATTGTATAATTGTCATTCAATACTCCCAGGCTTAGAGATGTTTATGGTGCTCTTCATATTATTAATGGACTTTTACCAATGCTTAATTGCTTGCTGATTACTCTATTCTTCACTCTTAGATCATTCACTCGAAGACACTTGGATTTTATCACACAGCCTAATAATCTTTCTTTATTTTGTCTTGTCAAATTCAAAAAATTATTTTTTTTTCAGTTATCATGGATCAAAACTGCTCATCCTAATGCAAAATAAGTAACAGAAATAGAGGATGCAGTGTATGGTCACAGGACACACTCAATTTATGAGATAATTGAGAGAGTGGAGGAAACGTGTGTACGTGCATGTATTTCAGCAACAATGTGTATTTTAAAGACTCAGTGCACCACAGTGGCCACGAATGCAGCTCCTCACATCCAGGAGGGATGGCTGCTCTGCTGAGGGAGCACGGGAGTGGAGGGGGCACGGGATCGGAGGGGGCACAGAAGCAGAGGAGGCACGGGAGTGGAGGGGGCATGGAAGCAGAGGGGGCACGGGAGCGGAGGAAGCACCAATGAGTCAGCCAATGATCAGATCAATCAATCAGCCATCTGCAGCTGGGACAGCCCTTCAGAGCTTTCCTTATTGAGGTCAGGTGACTGGGCCTTTATAGCCCTGCAATGACCAGTCACTGATGGGGTAGCCTCCAAAAAAGGGGGTGCAGTTGAACAGGACTGTTGTCTTTAGCCATGGGCCCTGGCTGGAGAGAGACTCAGGTGAGACCTCAGCCACCAACGCTCAGCAAGAGTGATGGGTGTTTAACCCAGAACTGGGCACGTCCTATAACGTTTTCTCCATTCGATTACATCATGCTCAAAAGCTGGTGAATGAAATCGCCGGGACCTTTCTTCCTTGACCTGCAGCCTCCTCTCGCTTCTTCCACTCGTCTGTCTTCCTGAAACTGCATGCTTCTGAGCAAGGTCTCAGGACACCACTTCCACTTCCTCCTTCCCATCCACTCCTCAGCAGGGTCCAGTCTGGTCCTTGCACGTACGTAGCTCAGTAACCACTTCACTTTTGTCTAATAAACTATGACCTCCAGGTTTCTAAACACAGCAAAGAGCTTCCTTCCTCAGCAAAGTCCTTCGCATCTCTAGGTTTCCATGACCCCAGACTCCTCCTGTTTTGCCCCATAACAAAGCGGGGCCCTCACAGTCCTGTTTCGTGCTTCATCCTCCTCGGCAAGTCAGTAAGCCTTGGGGTCCTGGCGTGGGTCTTCATCTTTGACCCTCCATGCTCTGTGGCCTCTCTCCAGACAGCCTCTGTATCCACAACTAAAAACACTGGCTGCACACGTTCGCTCACTAGCTGAGACCTCCAACCCAGCCCCAGCCCCCACCTGACATTCCTCCTCCCTGGCTTCCCCACTAGTCTATCTCAAACTCATGCCAACCATTTCCCCAAGCCCCTCCCAGTGCCCCTCTGCTCTCTGAGACTATCACTGCCCATTCAGTTGTACAAGCCCAGAAACCAAGAATCACTGTGACACCTGTCTTAGTCCATTTTGTTATAGAACAAAATGGTAATGTGTATGGGTAATTCATACAGAACAGAGATTTATTTCATACTGTTCTGGAGGCTGAAAACTCCAAGGTCCGGGGGCACATGTCTGGCAAGAGTCTTCTTTCTGTCTCATTCCATAGCAAAAAGCAGACGGGGGTTGGGAAAGGGAGGGAGAAAAGGAGAAAAGGGAGGTGGGGAGGAAACAGAGGAAGCCAAACTCATTCATTTTAGCAGGAACCCACTCCTCTGGCAATGGCCTTAATCCATTTATGAGGACAGTGCCCCCGACCCAGCTGCCTCTCAGAGATGCCACCTGTCAACGCTGTGGCATTGGGGATGAAGTTTCCAACACATCAACTTTGGGGAATAGATCAAGCCACAGCAACGCCTTTCTCTTTCTTACTTCTCAAGTTCAATCTACCACCGTGACATGTGGTTTTATTTCCTCCTATGTCTGTTAGACAAAAATTCATCTCTGCATTTTCCCCACCGCTACTCGGGCCAAAGCTGCTGGGACCTTTGCAATAACAGCAGTGTTTCTCTGCGTCTCTACTCCAGTGCATGCACCATAAGATTATCAAAGCTCCAGTGCTTGCACTGTAGATAATCAAGTGATCTATCATTTAAAATGAAAATCTTGTACCGTCACCCCATTACTTAACGCCCTCGGTGGATTTCTATTACTTTTCACAGAAGCAGAAAGATGCGCTCATGACTTTGCACTATGCCTGATGGGGTCCGGCCACCTCTGCTTCTCGGTCCCCAACCCATCACTGGCGCCACCCTGTTCCCACCTTTGCACACTCTCCGCTGGGGTGGAACACTGTCCCCCCATGGCTACATACTCCCTGCTTCTGTTCAGTGTTAGCTTGAGGGTCTCCTCTCTTTGGAAAACACGCCCTTCTTCATGACCTGGGAGATATCCCTGGCACCTGCTCTCATGTGTATCTCTCTGCCTCAGTGGTTACCGTACATGAAATTTTCCACTGGTTCACGAAATTATGTAATTAAAACCTGACATTCTCCTTCTGCTGTAAGCTCGTGAGTAGACACAGTTCAGGCACAATGCTCAAGGCATATTTTTTGGCTGGATAGATGGGCGGGGGGTGGGTGAATGCATAAAAGAGTTCACTGAGATGTGGAACACGCAGTGATGAACAGACCCCTGCTCTGGGAAGGACGACCACATCGGTGTTGAGAATGCTGAGTTTGCGCGGCCTGGTGACGCGGAAGCACTGTGTCTGGCACATGCGGAGAGCAGCCTCAGGACACACGCCCTACCAGCACTTTGGTCACAGACTTTGAGCTTCCAGAACTGTGGAAAGTGGATTCTGGACATCTAGGCTGCCCAGTCTGTGGGTTGTTATTGTGGAAGCCAAAGTGACTCACACACTGGCTAAAGCAAATTCCAGACCATCTGACGCCAAAAATTCGTGGAGAAAACTTTTCAATAAACCATATAGTTATCAATATTATCATGTTGCTGAAAGATTTTTATTTAAAAAAAGACAAAATCTGAAAATCTTCCATTGAGTTTTATCATAAGAAAGTCACTGATGTTCTTGAAAGGGGTGTTTCCAGGGAAACGTCATGAGAATGGATGGGAAGCAGGAAATGTAGATGGCATGGAGGCCAAGTTTCTTGCAGAGTCTTGGTGGACAGAAGACATAACACAGGACTGTAGCTGAAAGTGAATGGGGGCGGAGACATTTGTTTGTTATTTTGAGACAGAGTCTCACACGGTCACCCAGGTTGGAGTGCGGTAGTGTGATCTCAACTCACTGCAACCTTTGCCTCCGGGTTCAAGCAATTCTCCTCCCTCAGACTCCCAAGTAGCTGGGATTACAGGTGCCCAACACCATGCCTTGCTAATTTTCGTACTTTTAGTAGAGACAGGGTTTCACCATCTTGGCCAGGCTGGTCTTGAACCCCTGACCTCATGATTCACCCACCTCAGCCTCCCAAAGTGCTGTGAGCCACTGCGTCCAGCCTTTCATTGTTGTTGTTGAGATGACCAAGACCAGGTGTGCTCATGCTGGTGGAGGCTCCAATGGGGTGGAGGCTGGAAGGGAAAGGAGAGGTGAAATGCTGCTAGGAGGAGGTTCCCAACAAGGCAGACCCACTAGGCACCAATCACAGGTGGGAAGATACGTGTGATGATTAATGTTAGGTGTCAACTTGACTGACTTATGGGGTGCCCAGATAGTTGGCGTCAATATTTGTCCCCTCCATCTCATGTTAAAATTTTTTTAACTTGAGATTTAAAAACCTCCCGTGTTGCAGGTGGGACCTAGTGGGGATGTTTGGGTCATAGGGATGGGTGGTTCATGAATTGCTTGGTGCTATCCTCTTAGTAATGATTTCTCACTCTATGGGTGAGAACTATGAGCAAGACTTGATTGTTAAAAATAACCCAGCACCTCCTCCCCATGTCTTCCTCCCTGTCCCACCATGTGATGTCTTCTCCCCGAGCCTTCCACCAGGAGTAGAAGCTCATGGAGGCTTCACCGGATATGGATGGTGATGCCATGCTTTCTGTGCAGTGTGTAGAACGTGAGCCAAATAAACCTCTTTTCTTTATAAATTACCCAGCCCCAGGTACTCCTTTATAGCCATGTAAAACAAAGTAAAACAGTTGGTAAAACATGATTTCTGGGTGTTTCTGTGAGGGTGTGTCCAGAAGAGAGTAGCATTTGAACCAGTAAACTGAGAAAAAAGAAGATGTCCCTCACCGATGTGGGAAGGCATCATCCAGTCCATTGAGGGTCCCAGTGAAACAAAACAACAGTGAAAGAGCAGATTCCCTCTCTCTGCTCGAGCTGGGACATCCACCCTCTCCTGCTCTTGGCCGTTTGTGCTCCTCGTTCTTTTCTGGATTTGGACTTGGACTTACACGAATGACTCCACTGGTTCTCAGGCTTTTGGGTTTGGACTGGAACAACACTACCAGTTTCCCTGGGTGTGCAGCCAGCAGATGTAGATTGTGGATCTTCTTAGTCTCAGTAATTATGTGAGCCAATAATCCCCCATGATAAATGTATCAATATGTGCTATATTGGTTTTGTTTCTATGGAAAATCCTAAAATAATAAGCAAAACAAAATAGAGGGTAGACAAAGGAAGGATGAAGTTTCAAGTCAGTTTTTAAGTTTGGTGCCCTGAAAGCTAAGTCTGTCTTGACTGAAGGACTCCATTTTCTCTGAAGTCTGAGGGAGTTCCATTTGATCATTCTGGGTGGCTCTGAGGGATAGAGCTAAGAGGCATTGGGGAAAATTTATCTATGCAAGTTTAAGTTCAATAGTTAGAGTATCTCAATAGTGATAATTGTTTCCAGTGATGATACCTAATTTTCACTGAGCATTTATCACATGCCAGGCTTTAAGTTAATTATCTCATTCAATTATTTCAGTAACCTGATGAGGTTGGTATCATTATTATTTTTATTTTGCAGAAAAAAATTAAGATACATAAAGGGGAAGTAACTTTCTGAAGGTCACACTACCAGAAGTTAATCCAAACACAGAAATCACTTGACTGGTAGTGAGTTCCTGGTTACTGATAGTAAGTTCCCCTAAATTGCATAATGCTTATTTAGATCAAAAGTAGAAATTTCTTTTAGAAATAGAGGATAAAAATATCTTTTGTTAGGGAAAGCTGGTCATTTTCCCACCAAATACTTAAAATAATCACTTGTTAGATATGTTGTAAAAAATAATTCCAACAATAAAAATGAGATTACAGTAACTTGGTAGTTTAAAAACCCTGCATTTTGGAATCCTGGAGGTCCATGAACATACCCCAGGGTTATTCAAGAGGGGCTGGCTGTTTTCTTTTCTGCCTCTTCCCTGTCCTAAGTAAAACAGCTACACTCCCACTGGCTCCCGTGTGTATTGGGACCACATGTAAAATTTCTTTTCAAAAAGTTCCGTGGATAAGAAAATGTCTAGAAGCCTTCAGAATGAAAATCTCTCATTGTGTTCTAGCCATTTAACTCTGTGGAAAGAATTTTCTGGAAGGTGGGTGTGAACTGGTGGCTGGAACAGCCGGCCTTTCTATGCTGCGTAGTCCACCTCCTGAGTCTGCAGCCTGCCTGCTAGGTGCTGCACCGCCTGGCTCTCAGCAGAATCCCCTCCTCTGAGAAGGCCATTCCGGGATTCCCAACCTGGAGCAGCCTTGTAACCCACTGGGGCTCGAAACACCTAGCGGCTGTGCCACCCCGAGCACGTCTGCGCCTTGGGCCCGCCTCGGGAGAGGATTCACATTAGTAGCAGGGAGAGGATTCGCATTTGCCGCAGGGAGAGGATTCGCATTTGCAGAGGGGACGGGATTTGCATTTGCAGCAGGGAGAGGGTTTGCATTTGCAGCGGGGACGGGATTCGCATTTGCAGCAAGGAGAGGATTCACATTTGCAGCAGGGACGGGATTCGCATTTGCAGCGGGGAGGGGATTCNCATTTGCAGCGGGGACGGGATTCGCATTTGCAGCAAGGAGAGGATTCACATTTGCAGCAGGGACGGGATTCGCATTTGCAGCGGGGAGGGGATTCACATTTGCAGCAGGGACGGGATTCGCATTTGCAGCAAGGAGAGGATTCACATTTGCAGCAGGGACGGGATTCGCATTTGCAGCGGGGAGGGGATTCACATTTGCAGCGGGGAAGGGATTCGCATTTCCAGCGGGGACAGGATTCGCATTTGAAGCAGGGAGAGGATTCGCATTTGCAGCAGGGAAGGGATTCACATTTGCAGCAGGGAAGGGATTCACATTTGCAGCAGGGAGAGGATTGCAGCGGGGAGAGGATTTGTATTTGCAGCAGGGACGGGATTCGCATTTGCAGCAGGGACGGCATTCGCATTTGCAGCAGGGAAGGGATTCACATTTGCAGCAGGGAGAGGATTGCAGCGGGGAGAGGATTCGTATTTGCAGCAGGGACGGGATTCGCATTTGCAGCAGGGACGGCATTCGCATTTGCAGCGGGGACGGGATTCGCATTTGCAGCAGGGAAGGGATTCGCATTTGCAGCGGGGAGAGGATTCGCATTTGCAGCAGGGAAGGATTCACATTTGCAGCAGGGAGAGGACTGCAGCGGGGAGAGGATTCGTATTTGCAGCAGGGATGGGATTCGCATTTGCAGCGGGGACAGGATTCGCATTTGCAGAGGGGACGGGATTCGCATTTGAAGCAGGGAGAGGATTCGCATTTGCAGCAGGGAAGGGATTCGCATTTGCAGCAGGGACGGGATTCGCATTTGCAGCAGGGAGAGGACTGCAGCGGGGAGAGGATTCGTATTTGCAGAGGGGACGGGATTCGCATTTGCAGCGGGGACGGGATTCGCATTTGCAGCAGGGAGAGGATTCGCATTTGCAGCGGGGACAGGATTCGCATTTGCAGCGGGGACGGGATTCGCATTTGCAGCAGGGAGAGGATTTGCATTTGCAGCAGAATCCAGGACAGGAGGCTGCAGGGGCCCAGCCTCCAGGACGTGGCCTGGTCTGCACCGACTTCCTCCGCTGGTGGGAGGCTCCCTCCCAGTCCTCTGAAAATGTAGGCTGTGGGAACCGCACTGGCAGGCAGCTCTCTGCTCACACAGAAAGCGCCTGACTCAGCTACTTCTCCCGGTGCCGGCAGCTTCCCCCGGGCGGGGAGGGCAGGCTGCGGCCAGGCTCTGGGTGACCCGTGGGACCATTCGCCACTGTCACCCCGGGTCTGGGTCCGCCGAACCGCCACCTAGACCTTCTGCGCTTCCTTCCAGGATGTAATTCCGGGGCTGGGCCCCTGCGGTTCATTGCCAATTGGTAATCAGCTGCCGTTCCCATGGTGATTTCCCATCCAGCCCACACATCCTGACTCTCACCTCCTCCCTTCACTGTAACCTCCGCTAAGTAGAAACAAAAGATTAATACGGCAGCAGCCATTTAATGAACTCGGCAGTGGTGCAGAGGCTTTCAGCTCTTTCCTGGAGCGAATTCCCGGAGCAGCAAGGCCTGGGCCTGTCAGCCGTGGAGGGAGGGGCCCCGGCTTTCCTGCGTCTCATCTCCCGCCCATTGTCAGACTTCAATTGCAGCAAATGCCTGCCCAGGCAGTCTCTGGGTTTGGGGAAGACCCCCTTTTCTTTACCTCTGTGTGTAATCACTTTATCTCTCCACACCAGTGAGAGAGGAAAACAGGGAATCAAAGGAAATGAAGGATGGTGCAAACTTTCTCTCCCAACAGGCCAGGGAAGGGAAGAAGAAGGGGGCAGTGAGAGGTGGGCAGGTGTGGAGCAGCAAAGTGGGCATCTGGAGCCCCCGTTGCTTGGGCCTCTTTATGTGGTCACAGAGCAAACCAGCTCCTGCGTCCACCTGTGAAATAGGAAGAAGCTGGGCCCCACACAGTGTCCGGCCTTAAGGGTTCTGAACAGTATCTGCAGAGATGTTTCTTCAAAAGGGGTGGGTGGGAGGGTTCACATCCATATCCTGCATTGAAAGAGTGCTCACCCTCTCTCCTTTCTCCATTCATTTTCCTCCCCACTCAGCAGTCTCTGGTGGGAGCCAGTTGTGGGCTGTGCCCTGCAGAGGGAAGTGACAGAGCTGTAGCATCGGCATCCTGGACACACACCACCATTTTAAGTTCCCTTGATTAAAAACCGCCTAAATCCAGCCCCAAAACACCAGCCTAATGGCTAATGTCAGCATGGCCAGAAACATTCCAACCCTGAGATAAACTCCTCTCTAACCAGAAACAAGCCATTTTCAAAATACCCTACGCTCTGACCAGAGACATTCCAGCTCTGCAATAAACTTTCCCTTACACAGAAACATTCTGAGCCTGAAATAAGCTCCCCCTTCCTAAGCCCTTAAATACCCTTCATCTGTAAGAGAGAATGCTCTTGATGGAAATTGGACAGAAGCCCCTCTCAGGTTTATTCTCCAAAATAAACCTGTCTTTGTTGGGCTGCTTTTCATGTTTCTTTCTTCTTTCTTTAGCTCCATGAGAAAGTCTTCCTGTTCTGTCCTGACCACCTGCAACTGCCCTACCTGAGAAGTGTGGCTCTCACATGGAACTGTGGGTGCTTGTCTTCTTGGGAAGGGGCTTCCAGGGCTAGCCTGGCTGTGGTGCTCACACAGGATACAGGTCTGTACCTCCTGGGCGAATGTGAACATCCCCTGAGATGACCTATGGAGAATCCTCCAGTCCCAGAATGGTCTAAGGGCCTTTCAGGGAATGTCTTTGCCATGTATGCCTGCTACCAATAAAAAGAAATAAAGCTTCACTGTCAAGGTAAAGTAGGAGAAACAGGGAGGAAAACTAATTATGAAAAGGATAAAGAACAAAAGTGCAAGATCAAGGGCGCCTCGTGGAGGCTGACTGCAATGGGAGGGGTTTTTAGCATCAGGAATCGTGGGTTCAAACCTCCCCTCTGGTCCCTGCTAACCATGCAAGTTAAGGGACTTGTTTGACCTCACTGCAGGACCATTGATGGATGAGGGTTATGTGCACCAAGCCCGGCCCAGTGTGGGCACCAATCAGTGGCTGATACTATTCTCTGTTTTCCTGCCTCTTCTGCTCTCACCCTTATCTGAATCTTCCCAACCAAAATCATTGTGGAGGGGAAGAACGTCTCCTGACACTTACCCCGGGCTGCTCAGAACCCTGTGCTCTGGCAAAACCATTACTTCTCTCTCCGGCCTTTCCTCTTTGGTGACACTACCTGTGGGCAGGGCTGAGGAGGAGTTGGACCCTGGAGGCTGGGTGTTGAGTTTGTTGGGTTGTTTCCAAGAACTAAAGGCTGACATTGCCCCAGTGATAATCATAAATTGTAGATGAATAGGGGAACAGAGTCAGAATCAGAGAAGCAACGCCCGGCAAGGGCTCCAAGGGCTAAATGTGGAGCACGGCTGGCAGACCAGGCGGGACACTGTGGAGGAAGTGACCAGAGAGGCAGGCTCTGGTCCTGAGACACATCTTCTCACTGAACTTCTGGGTTAGGTCCCACCGGCCTCAGCAAAGTCAGGAAGGGAGAGCAGATGCAAGGAGGCCCATCCAAGGTGGGTACTCAGCTTTTTGGCCCCTTGAATCTGTGCCCAGAAAAAATTTGCTTCAGTAGTTTCAATTGCTGGGTAACTTGTTTTTAGTTCAAACTAAACTCGCTATAATTATTATTTTAAAACTTCAGGGCAACTTCACATTTTATTTAGTGGAATCATAGTCATTTGTGGTCAAAAGAATTGAGAATAAGAGAAAGGCTGCTCTGATGCAGACTTCAGAAAAGAAGCCAATCTCCCTTTCACCACCAAGGTACAGACACAGTTTCAGTGAATAGCTTGTCATTTGGTCCAGAAAATATTTTGCTTATTAGACCTCAAGCTGCATAATATCAATGATTTTTAAAAGCCCTCATTAAAGGACTTATATACAAGCAACGTATGAGACTCATAAAATTAGTGCAGTATAGGCTTAAAATTGTATATTTACAAATAGCTAGAGAAAGACAAATTAAAATGCAACTTATGCATTTTTCTTGCAATTAAACTAAAATCTGATTTGCTTTTCTACAGAAAGGAAAAAAAAGATGGCCTTTCTAAGTTTCTAATTCCTAGAGGTTGGACTTCTCTGAAGGTGAATGCACTTATTGTTAAGCTAGTAACACATTTAATGCTCAATCTAAACTTGCAAAGCCGTTTCTGAAAGTTCATTTTCACTTCAATTGCAGAATGAAATTCTCTCTGTAGGGGCCCCACTGGCAAGAAGGAGAAGTGGCACCCAAGCCTGTTCCACAGCTAATGCTCACCCTGGCAGCTTTGCTGAGAGCCCTTCTTAGGTACATCCAGTCTAGGGGAGACATTTCTGTTCTCACCACAGCACCACGTGGGGACACCCTGAAGCTTGAGATCTCTGCAGCTTCTCCCAAACACGGTGACTTTTCCCTTCATCCTGGTTGATGATGTAGCAGAGCGCTGGGCAGGGAGGTCTGTGCCCAATATGCAGAACATCACAGCTATGAGTGACTGTGGCTCACAATGGGTGGGCATGGCCGGACTGTGGCTCACAATGGGTGG
>NW_016107841.1:315493-430498 GCF_001604975.1 Cebus imitator
CATGGCCGGACTGTGGCTCACAATGGGTGGGCATGGCCGGACTGTGGCTCACAATGGGTGGGCATGGCTGGCTGCGGCCCCCATACCACTTCAGTGGGATTTGCCTCTATCTCTGTGGTTCCACTCCCACACCTGCACCAGAAGTCCCTGTCCCAGCACTCTGAGTTTGAGTTCTTCAGTGGTCTCTGACCTGTCTGCCGAAACCCTGCTGAGTAGACCTGAGGGAAGCCAAGGTCCACATGGTGGGGCCCCAGTGCTTTGCTGGTCAGATGGTCAATGATGACGGATGGAATATCTGAGGGATGGTGAGGTCCACATGGCGGGGCCTCAGTGCTTTGCTGGTCAGATGGTCAATGATGATGAGTGGAATCTGCAACAAGAGGCCCAGATGGAATCGAATCCCAGGAATACCAAGCAAATCGCCTCAGGATTTGCCTAATCTTTTTGTACAGACCACCCCAGTCCCAAACCAGGACGCATATTCTCCAAGTGCATTGTCAATCTTTTGAAAGACCTAGTAGTTTTCCCACAGTGGGATACATAACATTAAAATTAATTAATAGAAGAGAAATTAAAACTGGAACTAAGCTGAACATAAATTATTCTCTTTTCCTAGGAAGAAACCCACGTGGTCCATGAGTGCAGTGTGTGAAGACAGGGGTGCCTACAGGCTTCCAGCATCATTGCCTCCCACTGGATGAAGACGCACAGCCATGCACTGCTTCCAGGCCAGGGTCTCCTCTGTTGGGAATGGGGGCAGTGGTGCTCTTCTCACAGGGCTGTTCTGAGAGAACGGAGCTTAAGTGCTCAGGGAGCACCGAATGTGCAGTGAGCGTTTAAGTGCAGAGAAGCTCTCACTGCCGGCAGAGTGCAGAGAGGGCCTTTGTCTATCCTCCAGGTCCTGCAAGTGGCAGATATGGCCGCCCCACACAAAGGTCTCCAGGGTGGTCTCAGCAGATGGAGCTGAGTGTGGAGAGCAGGGCAGGGGCACTCGGCAGGCCTGGGTCCAGGGCACAGTTAAGCATTGGGTGGAACTGAGCGGATGACTCTTCACTTCCACACTGGGAAGGTGGGGAGAGCCTTTTCCAGAAGACAGAGTCATTCTGAGAACTGACTGAAGAGTCTCTGTGAAAGCCATCAGCAGAGGCTGTGTGACTTACGGGGCTACATGTATTTTGGAGGGGGGGTTGCAGGGTGGATGCCCACTGCCCTAGTGTGCCTGACTCTGGGCTGAGCTATAGGACTGGGGTGGGGGTGCAGAGGAAATGTGGCTGGTCACCCCTAGACTCAGCCTGTGAGTGAGGGACTGTCATGCCGTTTTCTTGCTTTGCCTCAAGCTCTCTTGTTGTGTACAATGAAGGATATAAAGGACGGACTTCTGGGTATGAGCATTGTGTGGTGACCCCGAAAAGCCAGCCAGCTTGAGTTTGGAAAGGCAGCATGACAGCTTTGACACCAGGCGAATCAGTGGCAGCCTGGGCCAGCCAACACTTCTGCATTTGCTGCATATTTAAGCCAGCTTCACAAGCTTATTTAGAAAATTAATGTGTGTACAGGAGCTGACTCCTGAAGAGCACTAGACACTAAAGGAAGTACCTGTTATTATTGTAACCAGAATCAGAGTGGTTCTCTGCTCCAGCCTGAAGGCCTGGCTCCATGGGGTGGCATCTACTAGGAGCCAGACATAGCTCCAGAAATTGAGAGAGGAATGTGAACCTGTACTGCCTTCTCTCTAGGGGAGTGAGGAAGAGGGACAGGTCAGAATGTACCACATGCAGGAAGGCCCTTACGCTCCCTTCACCCAGTCATCTCCCTAAGTGCTGTGGCTCATGACGGCTGCTCATCACTGCCAGCTCCCAGCACTCCTAAAGCATCCCTGCCCCTCTGTCACTCCCCTCCCACGTCAGCCACTTATGAAGCCACCTGGCCTGCTGTCACCTGCATTTCCCCTTCATCCTCACCCACCCAGTAGAACTGTGTCCTGACCTAGTGCTGACCAGGCAGGCAAGAGATCTTTCCTCTGAGAGCAGAGGTGGGGAAGCTCACTGCAAATGCACACATGCATGTGTACATGCACACATGTGTTTGTATACACACCCAGCCACATATTAACATGCACACACACACACACGGATATATATATATGTGTGTATATATATATATATACTCCCCCATCCCATGGTCAGTCCTTTGTATTCTTCTTCACCTATTTGCCTGACCCCTACTCCTGTCACCAGAATTCCCTGTCTCCAGCCCTCACTCGAGCATCGTCCCTTTGCTGCCTTGGCCAAGCTCTGCCTGCTAAGGACTCCTGCCCTGGGCCCCTCTGGTGCCCACCGGTCCTGCAGATGCAGTCTTGTACTTGTTACATAACTGTCTGCTTCTCGTCTGACTCTGTGACTAGAGAGTGTTTCAAAGGCAGGCACCAGGTATGAGTCATCTTTGCCTCTGCAGCATTTTCTACAATATCTAGGGCATAGTAACTCTCATTTAATGAGTCAAATAATGAACAAATGAAGTAAATAAAATTACTATATGAATAATGCAAGGAAAAAAGAACATTGCTGATATGTATATAATTAACTCAACGATATGATTACTACATATGAATGCAAGATACTGCGTAAGTCAGAAAGTGGCATGGCTCACTGTCAGATCAGGGCATGTACAGATTCCTGTGGCATATATGCCACAGGAAATATGTGCTGGATTGGGCCCAGCATCATTTTTGAAACATCGTTGAGATATCAGTGACATGTAGTAAAATACCAAACTGTAAGTGCACAGCTTGTAGAGTTTTTACACATGTGTGCTCGTGTAGCCACCACCAGATGAGATACAGAATACACCCCCACCAAGGAGAAAGGGAACACACAGTGTGCTTCTCCATTAGAGAGCCTCTCCAGAGCACCTCTTCTAGTGATCGTGGACCATCATCCTGAAGGAAAGGGCAGCCCAATGAGGCCGTAGAGCAGGGAGACCTGTTTGTATCTCACCCTGAGTCCCAGGGCCCTGCGGACCAGGCTGCCAGCGGATCTGTGTCTCCAGGAATGACAGGCTGAAGTCCTAACCTCCAGTACTTGTGAATATGGCCTTATTTGGGTGTAGGGTTTTTGCAGGCATAATCAAGCTAAGATGAGGTAGTTAGGGTAGTCCCTAATCCGGTGTGACCGGTGTCCTTATAAGAAGAGACCCAGACACACAGACGGGGGATCAGTATGGGAAGATGGAGACAGAGATTGGAGTGATGCCTCTGTGAGCCAAGGAAGGCAGGGGGCTGCCAGCCACCATGGGAAGCCAGGAGAGAGGCAGAAAGCAGGTTCCCCTCAGAGCCTTCCACAGGACCTGACGTGCAGGCACCTTTGGTATGGTTTGGCTGTGTCCCCACCCAAACCTAAACTTGAACTGCATCTCCCAGAATTCCCACATGTTGTGAGGGAGACCCAGGCGGAGGTAGCTGAATCATGGGGGCCGGTCTTTCCCATGCTATTCGTGTGATAGTGAAGAAGTCTCATAAGAGCTGGTGGGTTTATCAGGGGTTTCTGCTTTTGTTTCCTCCTCGTTTTTCTCTTACCGCTGCCATGTAAGAAGTGCCTTTCACCTCCCGCCATGATTCTCAGGCCTCCCAGCCATGTGGAACTGTAAGTCCAATTACATCTCTTTTTGTTTCCAGTTCCAGGTATGTCTTTATCTGGAGTGTGAAAATGAACCAATACAGTAAATTGGTACCAATAGAGTGGGGCACTGCTGAAAAGATGCCTGAAAATGTGGAAGCGACTTTGGAACTGGGTCACAGGCAGAGGTTGGAACAGTTTGGAGGACTCAGAAGAAGACAAGAAAATGTGGGAAAGTTTGCAGCTTCCTAGTGACTTGTTGAATGGCTTTGCCCAAAATGCCGAGATTGATATGGACAATAAGGTCCAGGCTGAGGTGCTCTCAGATGGAGATGAGGAACTTGTTGGGAACTGGAGCAAAAGTCACTCTTGCTATGTTTTAGCAAAGAGACTGGAAACATTTTTCCCCTGCTCTAGAGATTTGTGGAACTGTGAAGTTGAGAGAGATGATTTAGGATATCTGGCAGAAGAAATTTCTAAGCAGCAAAGCATCCAAAAGGTGACTAGGGTGCTGTTAGAAGGGAAACAGAGCATAAAAATACAGAAAATCTGCAGCCTGACAATGCAGCAGAAAAGAAAAACCCATTTTTTTTCTTTTTGAGGAAAAATTCAAGCCGACTACCTAAATTTGTGTAAGTAGCAAGGAGCCTAATGCTAATCCCCAAGACCATGGGGTAAGTGTCTCTAGGCCATGGCAGAGACCTTCACAGCAGCCCCTCCCATCACAGGCCCTGAGACCCAGGAGGAAAAAGTGGTTTCATGGGCTGGGCCCAGGGTCCCCATGCTGTGTGCCCTCTAGGAACTTCATGCCCTGTGTCCCAGCTGCTCCAGCCATGGCTGAAAGGGGCCAATGTAGAGCTCAGGCTGTCGCTTCAGAGGGTGGGAGCCCCAAGCCTTGGCAACTTCCATGTGGTGTCAAGTCTACGAGTACACAGAAGTCAAGAATTGAGGTTTGGGAACCTGCAGCTAGATTTTAGAAGATGTATGAAAACACCTGGATGCCCAGGCAAAAGTTTGCTGCAGGGGTGGGGCCCTCATGGAAAACCTTTGTTAGGGCAGTGCAGAAGGGAAATGTGGGGTTGGAGCCCCCAGAGTCCCCACTGGGACACTGCCTAGTGGAGCTGTGGTGAGAGGGCCACCATTCTCCAGACCCCAGAACGGTAGATTCACCATGCTTGCACCATGCTCCTGGAAAAGCTGCAGACACACAACACCAGACTGTGAAAGCAGCCAGGAGCAGGGCTGTACCCTGCAAAGCCACAGGGAAGAGCTGCCCAACACCATGGGAACCCACCTCTTGCATCAGCATGACCTAGATGTGAGACCTGGAGTCAAAGGAGGTCACTTTGGACCTTTAAAATTTTACTGCCCCCCTGGATTTTGGACTTGCATGGACCCTGTAACCTGCTTTGTTTTCCCAGTTTATCCCATTTGGAATGGCTGTTTACCCAGTACCTGTACCCGCATTGTATCTAGGAATTAACTAGCTTGCTTTTGATTTTACTGGCTCATGGGTGGAACGGACTTGTCTTGTCTCAGATGAGACCTTAGACTGTGGACTTTTGGGTTAATGCTGAAATGAGTTAAGACTTTTGGGGACTGTTGGGAAGGCATGATTGGTTTTGAAACGTGAGGATATGAGACTTGGAGGGTCCAGGGGTGGAATAATATGGCTTGGTTGTGTCTCCACCCAAATCTCAACTCAGCTTGTATCTGGCAGAACTCCCACATGTTGTGGGAGGGACCCAGGGGGAGGTAATTGAATCATGAGGGCCGGTCTTTCCCATGCTATTCTCGTGATAGTGAATAAGTCTCACAGGATCTGATGGGTTTATCAGGGGTGTTCACTTTTGCTTCCTGCTCATTTTTCTCTTGCTGCCACCGTGTAAGAAGTGCCTTTTACCTCCTGCCATAATTCTGAGGCCTCCCAGCCACGTCTAACTAAGTCCAATTAAACCTCTTTTGTTCCCCATTTCATGTATGTCTTTGTCAACAGCATGAAAATGAACTATACAACCTTGGTATTTGACTTCTAACCTCCAGAAAGGTGGAAGAATAAACATTTGTCCTGTGAAGCCACCCACCTTGCGCTTATTATGACGGTCCTAGGAAACTAACATACATCCATGACATGTGCCTCTGACAGCTGCCACCTTGCTTGCATTTGTTGAGAACTGTCTCACAAACCTACTGTCTTGATCTGTTCTCATGCTGCTGTGAAGAACTACCCCAGACTGGGTAATTTATAAAGGAAAGAGGCTTAATTGAGTCACAGTTCCACAGGGCTGGGGAGGCCCCAGGAAACTTACAATCATGGCTGAAAAGGAAGCAAATATATCCTTCACATAGTGGTAGCACAGAGAACTGCCAAGTGAAGCAGGGGAAAAACCCTTATAAAACCATCGGATCTTGTGAGAACTCACTCACTGTCATGGAACAGCACGGTGGAACTGTCCCCATGATGTAATCACCTCCCACAAGATCCCTCCCCTAACGTGTGGGGATTATTACAATTCGGATTACAATTCAAGATGTGATTTCAGTGGGGACATGGAACCTGACCATTATCACCTCAAACTCGAGAACAATCGGTAATTGTGGGTACAGTGAAACATTCAACACTCATGGAGCTAAGAGACTCAGGGCACCCTCACGTTGCCTCCCCCATACCCATGTTCTGTGAATAGCCGACTAGTCAAGATTCAGACGTGCTCCTATTTTGATGATGCTTTCTTATACCGAGGATTTACTCAAAACGAAAATAACAAAATTCCATATGTTTTCTATTCATTGGCTATCTGAAAGAAAGCAGAAAAATGTAAAATTAATATCCCTAGGGTTCCCA
Organism: Cebus imitator; assembly: GCF_001604975.1. Lineage (NCBI taxonomy): Eukaryota > Metazoa > Chordata > Mammalia > Primates > Cebidae > Cebus > Cebus imitator. The sequence goes on from NW_016107841.1 coordinate 321,953, forward strand.
TTTTGGTCCTCTGATCCTCCTTGTCCTCATCAAGTAAATCTACTTCTGATTTTGAAGGAGAATGGTCACCCTTCAATCAACTTTCATGGTCTAGTAACATCACTCATTCTCCAGTGAGCATGAATATATTTCATTCATTCATTGGCCTAGTGGATAATTATTGTCTACCAAGACCCTAGAACAGTAATCAGCAATGGAGAGAATATCAAGAAGTATCTATGACCTGTTTTTAGAAAGCACACATTGTCATCGAATGGTACAAACTGTAAATTAAATATGGAGAAAGGTTTTAAGCAAAAGGTTTAGAATTTTCTGTGGATTTCAGAAGCTCGTCTTGAAATCTCTGCAGAGCTCACTGGTGCAACGGATTCCTTGAACATAAACTTCCATTGGAAATCTGCATTGCTGGTTGGAAAGAGCATTTAGGCTTGTAATCGCCATAAGATGAAGGAGAGAACTCTCCGTGTTGCATGAGGGATCTTGTGGTCATCATGATGCTGCTGCAAACATTGGCCATATTTTCATAGTGATCAATTTATCTGTGATTTTGTGATTATACCTAGCCTGAAAATGCTGAATCATATAGAGACATTGAGAGCTTATCTGTGAAGGACAAATATTCATGGAATGGAATTTGTGCAACCAGTAAAGAAGTCCTTGTTCTTTTCTGAAGAGTCAAGAAGTCTCAAAACTGCATCTGCTCCAGCCAGGCATGCATTATGCTGGGTACTGGTCACAGCCCTTGCTGACAGCGTTTTTCTCAAGTTAACACTCAATCCTCTTAGACCGTCGAGAATGCAGTACATACCCTCTCCAGTGGAAAACATTTTGATCAGCACAAGTTTCCAAAACTCTTTTTCACATGGATCCAAATCCCAATTAACTGTACAGAATTTACAGCTGAGAGTTAAATTAAACTGTGTCAGGTAGGCTATGCTACAGCCAAACGGTCTAATAAATTCAAATTACTTTAAAGTTATCTAATCTTATGAATAATTTATGGTATTTCAGAATATAAGCATGTTCTGTTGGTCATAATACACACAAGCACTCTAGACACTATTGACCTGAAAATGTAGAAATTAAATTTAGTTGTCTGAAATTCATTCTCATTTTTAAAAGTTTGCACTGATCAAGATACTAGATCTCACCCAACAATGATAGGTCACTTTCTAAAGGTAATTCAGAAAGCATGTAACATGCTCAAGCCTCTGCTACCCCACCCGATCTGCTTGGAAGTGTGTCTCTCCTCCCACCTGTGTGGGACACCCGATGAATCCTTCCCCTGAAGCCCCACCTCTTCCATCTGGCTCTTCTGTGTTCTCATTCCACTCTGCATGGTCTTTTGCTGCAACATGTTGGTTAAGCCTGTCTGTTGATGCCTCTCTGTTTTCCTTTGGTACTCTAAATACCACCACACAGGGACTACGTTTTATTCACATGTGTGCTCCAGCACCTATGATGATGCCTGGGACACAATGGAAACACATATATTTTCTCAACAAATGAATGCATAAATGAATGGACTCTATGGACTCCCAAAATTGTCCTGCAATGGCTGTAGTGACCCAGCATCCTATGACTCTTTTACAGAATTGTAGCTTAACCCATAACGATCCCTACTCATGCAAGGTGTGTGATGAACACTTCAAGGGACACGTCTGACAAGTTTCCTTGTCTGAGTTGAGGAAATGTGTGGGAAGAAATTGCATTTTCTCCTTTGACCAGTTTGTTTCATCATTTTCACGTACATGGCCATGAGGCTGAAAGAATTGTGCAGATGTCTAACTGCTTGAAGGTTTGTGGAGGCATTAGGTTTTAATGCCTCAATAGATCCCTTTATATCTAACCACAGGAATTAATCTTCAGAGTTGATTAATGTTTGGATGTAGTCTACTCTCTCAATCATCTCTGACTAGAATTAGAAGGGGAGTAACAAAACAGGCAAAATGATTTTCTCGATGTTTCCGTTCCCACTTCCTCTTCAGCCAGGTTTTTCCAGAAGGGTGAGACTCCATGGAGCTGGATTCAGAGCACCCACCCCACAGCGGGGCTTGCAGGCTGCCCCAATCCCAGGAGCAGCAATTGTGCCATGGGATGGAGATGCTGGAAAAACTTAAGAAGCATTCTTTTGGGGGACCTGACAGTGCTAGTTATCTGGCATTGGAATTTCTGCAGGATTACCTAAGCACCAGCCAGAACAATAAAATGAAATGAGAAAAAAAAATCATTTTTTGTCCCCAAGATGCTAACAAAGGGGAATGTCCTGTATCTCCTCACTTAGGAGCCAAACTGTAGAAAGCTTCTCCAGAAAAGATCATCTTATTCCGTTGGAAATGGTTTTTGCCACATAGGAAGGGTATTTTACTTATAAATGGTGAACTCATGTGTATCAGTGGGTCCTTGCTTTTGCTGCTGCTATAAGTTGCTAAGCAAATCCTCCTGTCTAGATATGTTGAATCAGAATTACCTTTCCAGTCTCTGAGCCAGAGCAGAGCAGAACTGATATTTTATTCACCTTCTGTCCTTCAGGGTAATATGAACACCTGGAATGTTGAGGAAAAATGCTAGTTTTTAAGGTTTCAGGAAATGACAGAGGAAATTGTGTAGACAAACCATCAGAATCCTAACACCTGATACAAACTCATCCATCATCTCCCCGTGCATATTTTCTCACATTTGAAACCAAAAGAGAGTGTGCAAATAAAAAAGGACATTTTATTTCACATATTTGGTGAATACACCAAGTCTTTCCGTAACTTGTTAACATTCTTAGAGGTGAGTAAAAAGCTTGATGTTTTTAAACAACAGAAACTAGGAGGCTTCTAAGGCTGGTAAGAATTTATAAATGATTAGATTGGTAGCTGACATTAACTACTTACATTTACTCATCAGAATCACTGTAGAACAATTTCTCAAAGTGCCAAAATCAATCAACCAACACATATTTAGTCCCATCATAGGGCTAACACTGAGTCAGCCATGTGGGGTATTTTGGTCACAGAGTTTATGCCGCCAGTGGGGTCATGATTAACAAGAAGCTACAAGATATGTACCTTAAAAATAAATAAATAAGTCATTGTCTTCTGTAGGACAGATCATTCTAAATTATAGCACAATGCCATTAGATGTAAATTGTGCACATACTAAAAAATATCAAATCATACAAAGATAAATCAGACAGGAGTCTCTCTCCCAAGGAGCTGCCATTTAGGGGTTTATCTAACAAATGAAATGCCCACTGGGCTCTGAGTACTGTTTGGTGAACAGCCTGATGAAAGCAATAGTAATGCAAAAATAATCAGAGTTAGAAGGTGCATCCTTAAAGGCACAGTCAAGGCACGGAGCAGTGGGACTGGGGTGGGGCTCCAACGACCTCACAAAGTGGAGGAGAGCCTGAACTAGACTCTGAAGCGAATCCAACTGTCTTGGGACAATGGCAATGGTGCACAGAGAAGAGGCCACAAAGTTTCTTCCAGAATCTGCTTATATGTGGTTGACTACAGGGCAGAGGTACTGACTCATGAGAGTGAAGGGTGTGTCAGCCAGGGTTCTGCAAAAAGAACCATGTGTGTGTGTGTGTGTGTGTGTGTGTGTGTGAAATAAAGAAATTTATTATATGTAATTGGCTTATGTGATTATCATGGCTGGCAAATCTTAGGATCCACAGGATGAGTCAGCATGCTGTAGACCCCAGAGACCCTATGTGTAGTACCAACCCAAAGGCTAGTGGGCTGGAGTCCCAGGAAGAGCAAATGCTTTAGTTTGAGTCAAAAGAAAAGAGAAAAGAAAAGAAAAAGGAAAAGGAAAGAAAGAAAAAAGGGAAGGGAAGGGAAGGGAAGGGAAGGTAGGGGAGGGGAGGGGTAGGGAGGGGAAGGGAGGGGAAGGGAAAAGAGAGGGGGAGGGGGAAGGGGGAGGGGAGAGGGAGGGGGAAGGGAGGGAGGAGGGGAGGGGGAAAGGAAAGGGCCAATGTCCTAGTTGGAAGGTTGCCAAGCAGGAAAAATTATCTCTTACTCCAGAGAGGGTCTTTTTGTCCTATTCAGGCCTTCAGTGGATTAGCTGAGACCCACTCATGCCGGAGAGGAAAATCAGTGTTTCCAAGTCTACTGATTCAAATGTTAATCTCATCAGAAAGCATACTTCACAAAAATAACCAGAATCATGTTTGAGCAAATATCTGGGCATCCATGGCCCAGTCAAGTCGACACATAAAATTAACCTTCACGGAGAGGTTGAGTCATGGATGGCCTGATCTACCCTGTCAAGACACTTGAACTTGATCTTCTCTGTGACAGGAGCTTTCAGAGTTTCTAGCCAGAGAATGATGTCACGGGCTAGCTAGTGTGCAAGCTGGTGCTACTGCTCTGTGGAGAGCAGAACGGAGAGCAACTCCAATGAGATGCCCTAGTCTGACAACACATCTCTATTAACAGCTTCATAAAATATGTGTATTTCAGCTTAGGAGATTTTAGTCATTTTATTTATTTATTGTTTGGATGGGCAACAGGCAGAAGTGAAAATGGCCCAATTGCCCAGAATTTAAAAATGCGAATTACAAAACAACAGAGGTCAAGAACAACTGGTGTGAAAAAAAAGTCTATTAATACCTATATGCACACATAAGTAAGCATATATGTAATGCACATGCATATGGACATGGACACACATACATGCAAATACATCTTCACTTTCATAATATACAAGCATATGAATCTCATATATACATTCCTCGAATTCTCCTTAGTATTTTAGAAAAGGTAAGAATAAATATGCTAAAAGAAAAATATTTCTGATGATTTTTTTCTCCTTTCTGAACATTTCCCCTACAAGAAAGTAGACCAGTCTTAAAAACTGTCTGCTGAGAGTTTTGTACGTGGCAGAAACTGTGACCAGCATTTTACATTTGTTTTCTTAGTTAACCATCGCATCAAATGCTGGAAGGAAGTTTTCCCCATTTGCTAGTGGAGGACAGTGAAGTTCACCTGATATTAAATAATTTCCTAAGGTAACATAAAAGCAGAAACTGCCATGGACAGACACATGTTGAGCTGGGCTTTTGGAAGCCCTTATATTCAACCTTGAGGAAACCTAGCAGATGGACATGAGGACTTCTGACTTCCAACGTGGGACATATCTCACAGACATCACATTACAGGGAGGAAACTCATCCAGGTTAAGGGGTGGACAGGGTGAAACCTGGAGCTAGAACCAACCCCCAGATCATTGACCACTGGCTCACGGCTTCACAGGGACGGTCAGACAGGTGTGCAGCATTAGACCCGGAGTGGGAGCCAGCCTCCTGCCTCCCTGCCTAGTACTGTTTCCATTAACCCACAAAAATTCATGGTTGCTTAGATGCAGTGTGAAAACAAACGCTCTGACTAAACCAGAGAAGAAGCAAATTTGAATGTCACCTTGCACAAAATCGGGGCCTCATAGAAGTCCTGTGTGAGTCACACCTTGGGATATGCAATTGCTTATGGGCCTTTCACTGGGGCTCTGGTCAATGCTGGTGTCCAGTAGCTTTTCGCCTTTACCATTCTTTTCCTCTTACCTCTAATGAAATAACTCATATCTATAAGTAAAATATAAAATACTCTGATGCAGAGTAGTGAAATTTGAATTCATGCTGCTTTAGAGGTCCATGAACCAGCAGCAATCACACCACAAATTGAGGTGTGGAAGGATGTATGTGTACTTGGGTGTGTGTTTCTAAATCTCGAGGTGATAAAATACATAACTTTTTTTTTTCAACTTTTAAATAAATGTATCCAAAGACACTAAAGCATGGAAACTTTCAGGCCAATAATGGTAACTGATGGAAAAATAGGTATAATTTTTATAGTGAGAGTTTCAGCAGGTAAGTTGCATTATAATTTAGATCAGAAGAAAACTTAGAAGTAAACATGAACCTGGTCATCTAGGCACATTCTGTGCATTTATGAAGCAGCGTAGAAGAATTTCCAGGGTTAGGAGAGCAAAACCCATCTAAACTCTCTTCCCTGGCGCTCCAGGAGTCCTGGGGTCTTGGTTCTGTAGGACCTTAACACAGACCTACTCCAGAGTTTGTTTGGTACCTTGATCGTTATTGTGACTCTATGCACCTCTGTGCTCATCTCCTCTCATGACTTCTCCTTCCCACTTTGATTAAATTATGCTGTTCCTTGCCGGAGGTACATGCTTCTGTCCTATGACGATTTGTCCCATGACATGGTTTGGCTGTGTCTCCATCCAAATCTCATCTTGAACTGCAGTTCCCACAATCTCCACTTGTGCTGGGAGGGACCCGCAGAAAGTAACTGAATCATGGGGGCTGTTCTTTCCCTAGCTGTTCTCATGATGGTGAGTACGCCTCACAAGATCTGATGGTTTTACAAAGAGCAGTTCCCTTGAACATGCTTTCTTGCCTGCTGCCATGTAAGATGTGACTTTGCTCCTCCTTCACCTTCTGCCATGATTGTGAGGCCTCCCCAGCCATGTGAAATTGTGAGTCCATTAAACTTTTTTCCTTTATAAATTACCCACTCTCGGGTATATCTTTTTTAGCAGCATGAGAACAGGCTGATACATCCCAGTTCTCCCCTGCAGGGTTACACAGATCCATCTGGTCCTCTTCCTCACGATGCCACATTTCCCTGTGTCCACCCTCCTCCAGGTTCTAGTCCTCCTCTCCTTCCTATGACCATCCCATGCCTTGCTATTTGGCCTCCTACTGACACCTCATCAGATGAAGACTGACATCACACATTAACCCTTATCAGTCCAAAGTGGATGGGAGGCCATCATTCATTGACTCATAGCCAACGAATAATCATTTTTCCATATTCTCTCTGGAAAATAGGGAATTTCCCGTATGTCTCACATGTCCAGTTATTTCTATGGACACAGAAATAACATTTTATATTTTTCCATAATATATTTTATTTTGCAGTTCACAGCCTTTTACAATCCTCCCAGAGGGAGCCACTGAAAAACGCCAAAGAAAGCAACTTACGAGTCCAGAGGGGAGGCCTGGTAGGGCCTTACCTGTTGTGACAAATCTGACTGCTTTTTATTTCTTTTGTTATATTTGTCCAAATTATGGTTCTCCTTGTTTCTGACTGGCCTCATTTTCTACCATCTGCCTGCTGTGGTGTTGGAATACACTTTAGCATGAAGTTGGGGAAACTACAGGGAAGAGGGAAGAAAAAAAATGCCTCATTTGTTTGAAGGTGTCACCGTTCTATTCACCTATTTATAAGTAAGCTTAATTCCAATTTTCCCTTAGTATCCCTGGTTTCTGCCTCCAACATTCTCTCTCTTTTCTGTCTCTTTCCTCCTCCTTTCTAGCTATCCGCTTCCCTTGAAAAAGGCTTGTCAGAAATCTAGATAGAGACACAGGACGAGGGACCACTCTACGTTGTGTTGTGAAAGGGACCTGCAGGAGGTAACTGAATCACTGGAGTGGGTCTTTCTCATGCTGTTCTCATGATAGCACATATGCCTCACGAGACCCGATGGTTGTATAAAGAGCAAAGTCTGATGGTTTTATAAAGGGATGCAGGACAGGTCCACTCCACGCCATTTTGTCCCACCCAGAACCCACAGTCCTGTATAGGTAGTAAAGGCCCTGGAGCACTATGCTAAGGTTCTCTACAAAAGTGTCACGTTGCTTAAAACAAGGAACAGAATGACTGCAATACACATCACCAGCCAAAATAATCCAGAGATGCCAGCCTGCTTAAATAGTCCCCTTGTGTGACAAAAATCAGAGGTTTAATAAATATTTGAAAACAGTGATTTGTATTTAAATTCAACATTCTCTGCTTATGTTTACCATGACTACAGTCCCATGATATATTCCTAGGCTCCAAATATGAGTTATATTAAACCATCTTCTGAGAAAAGTGCAACATAACATGTCTTTTATTCCCACGGGTTCCTCCTTATATTGCCTCATATCGAAAAGACCAAAATAACATTTTAATTAATAATAAGATAAATGACTATGAAGTATTAGTGATTTTATTCACATATGAGGAATGGACAGTTTTTACATGTAATAAATTCCCTAAATAATCATTTTACAGATATCCAAAGTAATTTACAAAGGCAAAAATTTATAACGTGCAATTCTCTGTCACATCATGCATCATTTACTTCACCTATAAACACTTACCACATTTGTAATTAACCATATTCCTAAAGGTTGGCAATAGAAAGGAAAGGTCTTGTTTTCAAATAATAAATAATTACCTTTTTGTTTACTCTCTGGTATTTTCTTCTACTCCATATATACTTAGAGTTTTGATCTCCTTTGTGTATTTTTGTGTTCTCTGTGTTTTCAGCATGAAGAGTTTCTCAGAGGAAATAAAGATGTGTGGGGAGTGAACTCGACATGTCTTGTATTTTTAAACATTCTTTACCTGGAATAAAGCTGATATATTTATTGTATTGCATTGGCATTACTCTGCAGATGACATCATTATATGTTTAGAAATTCCAAATGTTTCTGTAAGCTATTAAATTAAAAAGCCAAATTTCTATATAACAAAATAAAAATTAAAAAAAACATTCATAGTAGCAAAACAATGCACATAGAATATATAAAAAATAAATCAAACAAAAAAGTGTGTAAGACCACTACACTGAAAACTATGCAACATTAATGGAAGCAATTCCAATGCTGGGTACCTACCCCAAGGAGATTCAGCAGTAAGTCAAAGATGTATCTGCACTCTCATGCTCATGGTGGCACTGTTCACAACACCCAGGACATAGAATCAATCCAAGAGTTAATCGATGGTGAATACATTAGGAAAATGTGGCATAAAAATAAAACCCAGCCTTGAAGGAGAAGGAAATCCTATCATTAGTAACTGCAGAAACCTGGAGGGCATTATGGGAGGTTAACTAAGCCAGGCACAGAAAGACAAGTACCAGGTAAGCTCACTTACATGTGGAAGTGAAAACAGTTGAACTCCTGGAAACAGATAGGAGAATGGCAGTTGTCAGGAGCTGGTGGGAAGGGGTTGGGGAGATGCTGGTCAAAGGGTGTCAAGTGTGGGTTAGGTAAGAGAATAAGCTCAAGAGAACTATTGTCCAACTTGGTGATTCTACTTAATAACAGTGTGTTGTAATCTTGACAATTGCTGAGAGAAAAATTAAGTGTTCTCACTATGCAACAGAAATACCTGAAGTAATTCACATGTTAATAGCTTGATTTAGCCATCTCACAATGTCTGCATATTTCCAAACATCATGTCGTACTTCCCAAATGTATATAATTTTTATTTTTAAAACTTGGCTGGGCACAGTGGCTCGTGCCTGTAATCCCAGCACTTTAGGAGGCTAAGGCATGTGGATCACGTGAGGTCAATATTTCAAGACCAGACTGGCCAACATGGTGAAACCCCGTCTCTACTAAAAATATAAAATAAACTAGGTGTGGTGGTGTACACCTGTAGCCCCAGCTACCCGGGAGGCTGAGGCAGAAGAATCACTTGAATCTGCGAGACAAAGATTGAAGTAAGCCGAGATCACACCACTGCACTCCAGTCTGGGCAACAGGGTGAGACTCTGTCTCAAAAAAAATAAATACAACAAATAAATGAGAAGAAAAGAAATTAAATACTTAAATATGCAGAGAGATATATTATGCCTACAGTTTAAAAATTAATACTACATTAATTTCAGTTTTTCTTATAACAATCTGTACATATAACGCAATTACAATTAAAATTCTAGCAGACTTTTTACGGACTGTTGAAAAACTGTTCTTAAAATTCCTATGGCAATGCAAATGGTCAAGGCAATCTTGAGGAACAAGAATAGAGCTAAGTTACTGAAGCTACCAGATACTCAGATCTGATCTAAAGCTGCAGTAATTAAGACAGAAGAGTAAGACAGAGAAACAGACCAACAGAGCAGAGTGGAGTATGGAATCATCCCACACACACGCGTCACCTGCTTGGTGAGATCTGTGGTGCTGCAGGATGTGGACAAGCAGAGTTCCTTTTAATAAATTGGGCTCAGTAAACAGGAAAAAGTGAAAAACTCTCCTTAATCCTCACTTCACCAACTCACAGAAACAAACCAGACATCCTGCAGATCTAAATGTAAAAAACAAAACAACAGAGCTTTTAGAATACATTGACCATCGCTATGTTTCGGAGTAGGCAAACATTTCTTAAATATGACCAAGCTATGAACAAAATATTAATACATTTGACTATAAGATTATGCACTTCTGTTTATCAAAAGGCATTAAAAGGGTGAAAAGACAAGCCACAGAGTTAGATGTTTGCAATGCATCCATTTAACAAAAGGTTCACACCCAGATATATAAAGAACTTGAATGAATCAATAAGAAAAAAGCAAACAAAAATAAAAATAGAGAAGCAAGTTAAATAGCTATTTCATAAAAGTATATGAAGATGGCCAATAAATATATTCAAACATGTTCAACATCCTTTGTCACCAGGAACGTGCAAATTACATTTTCAGTGTGGCATTGCTGTGTGCCCAACAGAAAACCTAAGTTTCCATGCTGTGTTATGTAGAAGGCATGGAACAACCAGAACGCTCCTGGTGGGAGTACACATTGTTGAAACTTTGGGAGACAGCCAGGTAGGTGTACGCCATATTGTTAGCAGCACTCTTCATCACAACGAAAAGCCGGAAACTATCCAAACACCCAGCCTCAGTGCAATGGGCCCAGAAGTTAAGATAGAGCCACACAGTGGAACTGTCAAGTGATGGGGATGCCTGGACCACAACTTCCTGCAATGATGTGGATACATCCCAATAGCAAATGCCCCACATGAGAGTGCACAGCATGAGTTTATCCTACAAATTCCAGAAACCGGCAAAATTAATCTGTGGTCTTGTGTGCAAGGACAGTGGTCACTCTTGGAGGAGGTAGTAACTGAAGAGACTGGAGAAGGGGGCGGCTTCCTGGATGCATGCTGTCCTATGCTGCTTGACTAAGGCTCTGGTGAATACAAGTGTGTTCTGTTTGTGAAAATCTATTGCACCATATATTGTACACTTAGAGTTTTATAGTTTTGTTTACATATGTTATTCTGCAATAAAAAATTCCCCAAACTAAGTTCATATAAAACAATATAATTTGATGAATTTAATGATTCTTTCAAACCTTTGATTCCTAAAACTGATTTTTTTTTTTTTGGCTTACTGGAGTCCAGAATTCCTGACTTTGCATGATAACCTTGCTCACATGAATCAGTTTAGATAAGCAATATTCATTCTGATTCCTAGAGAGTATTCAATGTAAAATTCACACTTTTTTAATACTCTACTTTCAAGGTCTCAATAAATTTGGGCATCCCTTCATCTGTGACAAGAGGCATTTTTATGTGAACACTTGTAGTTACATCATCTCTCAAAATGAAATGCGTACATTTATTTATGTAAATGTGGTTACTCTTGTGTCTTTTTAGGTCCATCGTATAGACAGTAATTAACAAGAAAGTTTATCAGTACCATTTTAGAAAAGTGAGACTAATCAACTCCTGAGGAAATCTGAATGTTTTCTAAACAAGGCAATTTCCCCTAATAGGTATGAATCTACTTTTATTCCATGACACAACATAAAACTTACCGTTTCCACATGTCCCTCTCTCCAGCCTCTCAAGGAGAGGTGTGCGGTCAGCACCACACACCCCAACATTCCCTGGGCAAGTGGTCAGGAGGTGAAGGGGGCCTGGGGTTCAGGCTGACCTCTGCCTTGGTGTGGGATACCTCTGCTCCATGCAAGGGGTGAATTTCCTTATTTGGAAAACATATTACAAGGGCTAGCCAGATGTTTGTACCTTTCCTCAGTCTCTGTCTCCCATGTTTTTTAACAGTGATTCCAAGACATTTGGGAAAGCATAAATTCCCTTCCTTGACGCTTTGAAAGGGTTAGATGGTTTTGGTTTACAATGGCCTTATTATCTATGAATATCTTGTTCTGATCATGCATCAGAAAAATGATGGCAAGCATATAGAGGTGATCTATTTTCCCATTCTGTAAGATGATTTGATTGCTGAAACAGTAAATAACTATGTCCTTCAAATTCTCCTTTTTATTTCGCTTGTCCTTGTTTCTTCAATAGTGTTGATCTTTTTACCCACTCTTGCCAGTTCTCCCATCTCAACCCATGTTCACACACACACACACACACACACACACACACACACACACAGAGTCACACACACACTCACCCAGCTCCTACCCCAAATCATGTGATAAGCATTTCTATTATTGAGATTTTTTTTTCTGGCACTTACACTTGGCATTTTTTACAGCCTGGTTTGCTGTTACTTTTCTTTGTACCTGAATTGTGGAATTGTCTTTTTATCCAGAATTAGCTGTGTCTACAACTGCCCTGGCAAAGAGCGAGCCTGCCGAGCCATGGAGCACTGAGGCACAGCCACAATCGCCTCTCATTCTGCAACGCATGTCACTCTGATGCTGCAGTAATTAGGTGAACTTGAAGCAGTACTTGGGTTTGAGAATTGTCCTTGAGTGTGTTCTGCAATAAGTGATTTAAGTGAGATGTGGAGGAACTAATTGGTTAATAACCATAATTGGGATTAAAGAGTAATTTTGATTTTAAAAGATGCTTAAAAGGATAAATATTCAGTTGTCTCATTTTGCTATTAAAAAAAAAATGAGTCTCCTTCAATGGCTTCACATAATGGGAAACACAGGTGGGCTAAATGCTGCCTCCTCTCGTGTGGAGGTGACTAGCCATTGTCAAAGCCCCCGCTGCAGGCAAGCTGTCTGCCTGTGCTTTGCCCTAAGGATATTGACTATTATTATTTGTGATTTATGTTGCTCAGTAAATGTACATTGTGCAGAGCAATAGATTAAATTGTGCTGAACAAAGGACACACTTCCAGCCCCCAGGAGGGGACTTAAAATGTAGACATTTAAGTGACACAGTTCAGTGCTTGCATGGAGCGTATGGGTGTGGGGCAGCCTGAACACAATGGCTGAGGGAGGGGTTGATGCGTTATTAAGAAGGGAAGAAAGCCAGCAGTTGGGTCTGAGTTAGGCAGCGCATAAAAAAGAAACACAATCCCGCCTTTAAGACCAGAAAACAAGGCAACATGAGGAAGAAAATTCAGGCAGAAAAGAGGTGCTCTACAGTTGCATTAAGCCAAGTTCAATCTTTCTAAAGACTACTCAGACCCATTTAATACTTTCTAATTTATTTTTGAACTAGATCATCAGTATGGATTGTACTTACATAGAGTTGTGTCATTTTCCTTATCAGTGATTTGTAAGATTTTATAGTGTTGGTAACTAACTAGATGACTACATAGCTTTCCTTATACTTGGGTCTGTGTGATTCCAAGAATCTGTGTCTTCTCTGTATATCCCATAGCAGCTAGCGCAGTTCTTTGCACATAGTATGTGCTTAATAAGTATTTATAGATTCCCTGAGGATAGAATTCAGGTTTGCACCTCTTCGAGTGGAAAGGGAATGAAGATGGATCTTAAATTCTGATGCGCCGGTGCATGGTATGCGCAATGCGTGGTCCATAACTTCAGGGCCGCAATACTATGAACAATCAGATACTGTGGAGGCAGGGCCACTTGCACTAACTGCACAAAGGCTTAATTCAGAAGGACGTTTTAAAGTTATACCCGTAAATTCAGGACACATGCCAGGTCTAATTCTAGAAATTCTGGAAATAATCAATTCTGTTCACATGTAATAAGTAGTGCCACTTCATGACCAAATGCTGATGTTTGCTTTCTTATACCTTTTTATAACCAAAGACTTACTTCCCAAATGGTATTTCTTCCAAGAAATTTCTAATCTGAAAGGAAGTCCAAATTGGCACAGAGATAGCAACTTACTTGGCGCAAGTGACTATTTAGAAAGGAGTGTTCTGAGTATTCTGCAGGGATGGTTTAAATAACTCATGCTCGTATTTGCATATTGCAATAGCAGGGCTTTGCTGTGGAGGAAAAGCCGGTGACACCGAGTCAACTCCTTCCTATTCGGAATCGCAGCTCCGCTTCCCAGCTGCTCCTTCTCGCTGTGCTTAAAACCAGAGCAAACAGCTACCTGCTCAGGAGACCATCTTCACCTTGCAGCCTCTAGGAAAAACAAAACAAACTCTTTAGCCTGGAAGACAAAGACCCTTAACTGTTGGATCCAACCCATCACCTGACTCCACGCCCACAGGGATCTGAGAGTTCTCTGCTTTCAGTGCTCTCTGACTGCAAGCTCTGTTCCCCTCCACAGAAGGCCATTCCGAGACATTTTTCCTTCTGCAAGTGCTGATGGAATATCACATTTAATAAATTCTACAGGATTTCAGGGGGAAAAAAAAGATGATATTTAGTAAGCATTACAGAAAAATATTTGGGCTGAATACAATCCAAAATATCAGTATTATCTAATTTACTCTTGTAGGTTTTGCTAAACATCTCTTTTTGAAGTATTATTTCAATATCAAAACATTAAAAAATAATATTATTAATGATCTATAATGTCATCCCCTTGACAGTTTTTTTTAATGTTTCTTTCTAGTCTAACTATATCAATTCGTGTTTTTACATAGATTTAATAATGGTACACTTATAATTTTATGTTGTTTTATTACCTTTATACTTTTCATAAACATACTTTTAGTGCTTATAATATATCAAAGAGTTACTTGATCCTGTATTTATAGCCATTCTCTAATTGCTGAATACTTACTTCTAAAGCTTTATTTATAGATAGCTACAAGATGTACAGCTTCAGGAATTGTAGATTTCAACTTATTTTAATTATTTACTCAAAATACGCATGAAAGTGGCCAGGCGTGGTGGCTCACCCCTGTAATCCCAGGCACTTTGGGAGGCCAAGGTGGTTGGATCACGAGGTCAGGAGATCAAGACCATCCTGGTTAGCACAGTGAAACTCTGTTTCTACTAAAAATACAAAAAAATTAGCCAGGTGTGGTGGCATATGCCTACAGTTCCAGCTACTCAGGAGGTTGAGGCAGGAGAGTCACTTGAACCCGGGAGGCAGAAGTTGAAGTTGCAGTGAGCCAAGATTGCACCACTGCACTCCAGCCTGGGCAACAGAGTGAGACTCCACCTAAAATAAATAAATAAATAGCATGAAAGCAATTATTAGGTGAAAGACTAAAAACAGCAGATGTCTGATAGTATTTTCTTACATAGATGCCTTAATATTTTAATGCCTTCATTAGCAAATTTCAACATAAATGAGAATTGTTCTGAAGCCTTGTTTGAAAATACAGGTTTTCTGAGTTTTACCTGGAGATCTGACGATACAGGACAATTGAGGTGGAGCCTAGAAATCTGAATTTTAACTATTACCTTGGGTGCTTCTGTTACAGATACTTCATTATTAAATAGAAAGAAAAATAGAAACAAAGATGTAAGAAAGTCTTTAAGGAAATCTAGTTTTATCTGGCCTCCCCTGTGTGGTTACATATGTTCTAAATACTGTAATTCAGAAATTCAGGTTAACACCACATCAAGAATAATTATGTTAAAATATTTTTAATGTGCCTGATGTTTTTATTGAGCCTAATTTATCTTATGGTATTAATTAACTTATTTAAAAGTTTCTTTCTAAAGAGAGAAGGCAGAAAACAACTGATAGAAAATAGCATAACTGAATACACATTCCATACCTGAACAGAAAAAGGACAAAGGCAGCCCGAATAGTGGTGTGGGGATGCCTGCGGATACATGCGCCTTTGTAAAGCACATGCCACATACACTTTAGTGCCATGGAGAGCTTTTCCTGAAGCACGAGGAGATCATGCATGCACATATGTTTCTTGCTGTGCTTCTACAACAACCTGCAAAACTGTATGACTACTTTGAGTCAGAATGAAGTTTGTGTTTTTCTTTTCTGGAGGGCTTTTTTAGGAAAAAAAAAAAAAAAAAAAAAGACAATTAAGGTAGCCAGGAGTGGTATAGTTGATTTGGGCAGCAGAAGAGCTGGAAATTTAAAGGGAAAATTTATAATAATAGGGGTGATAGCTGGAGAAAGCCTGGGATAATAAAGCCTGCACATGTCCCAGACCGACGGTCAGACTAGACATTTGTGTGGAAAATTACAGACAGCTCCAGAACAGAACGGGTGTTTTCAAACTTGCTGAATTTTAACATGCATCCTTAAACTAGAGACACCTTAACCAGATGCCTGAAGCCAAATTGGTTTGAGAAATCTGAGCATAAACTCTGACTAAATCCATGGCTGAGAATTAAAATAAATAGGACCGAGAGAGGCACCTACATCAGCAGGCTTAAAAAAAATTAACCTGAAAGGAAGAAATATTTCACAGTTTGTGTGTAATCACATTAATTGCCTAATAAAACAAAATTAATAAACAAAAATCTAAAAAACAAACAGAATCCAGGGTTGCTACAATCTACGTCTTATTTTCAACCAAAAATTATTACATACAAGTATAAAGAGTATAGTATGACCACAATCAGGAAAAATATCCTGGAGTGAGTCTTGAGTTTGAAATAGCAGACACTAACTTAAGCTATTATAAATATGTTCAACAATTATAGAACATTTATGATCCAATAATTTAAAGAAATCATACTATTAATGAGTAAACAGAAAATTTCAGTGGAGAAGGGAACAGTATTTTTTTTAAAAAGTTGAAAATTCCAAGGCTGAAAAAATACAATATCTGAAATAAAAGTTCACTCAATGGTTTAATCAGCAACACTGGCTTGGCAGAAGAAAGAACTGATATTTTAAAAATTAGATAAATTAAAAAGTATCCAACTTGAAAAGAACAGATAAAAATGAATAAAAGTGAAGAGAGACTCAGAGATTTATTGAACATTATCAAACTCTTCAACATATGTATAATTGGAGTTCTAGAAAGATAGAAGGAAAACACAAATCACAAAAAATATTTAAATGGTAATGCCTAAAAATTCCTCAAATTTGTGAAAACATTGATTTTCAAATCCACAAAGCTCAAAAATTCCCAAAGTCCCAAGTAAGACACATACAAAGAGAAATACACCTAGACACTTTATATTCGAACCACTAAAAACCCAAAAGCAAAGTCCAAAAACAGTGAAGAAAAAAGTAGACAATTCACATAGGAAAAGGAAGGATATAACTTATAGATGACTTTTCATCCAAAACAATGGAATCCATAGGATTTGAAATGATATGGTCAAAACACTGAATGAAAAAAAAATGACTCCTATGTATAATAATGCTACCCTTTAAAAATGAAAGCAGAATAGGGGCATTTTAAATAAACAAGCCCTGAGAGAATTCTTTGCTAGTGACATGCACTGTAAAAATACTAAGGAATGTCATGTCTCTGCCAGGTTTTGGTATCAAGGTAATGCTGGCTTCATAAAAAGAGTTAGAGAGGAGTCCCTCTTCTGTATTGTTTGGAATAGTTTCAGAAGGGATGGTATAAGCTCCTCTTTGTACTTCTGGTGGAATTCAGCTTTGAATCTGTCTAGTCCTGGGTTTTTTTTTTTTTTTTCTGTTGTTGGTAGACTATTAATTACTGCCTCAATTTCAGAACTTGTTATTTGCCTATTCAGGGATTCAACTTCTTCCTGGTTTAGTGTTGAGAGGGTGTAAGTGTTCAGGAATTTATCCATTTCTTCTAGGTTTTCTAGTTTATTTGCATAGAGGTGTTTATAGTGTTCTCTGATGGTAGTTTGTATATCTGTGAGATCAGTAGTGATATCCCCTTTATCATTTTTCTGTTGTGTCTATTTGATTCTTTTCTCTTTTATTCTTATTAGTCTGGCTAGCAGTCTATCTATTTTGTTAATCTTTTCAAAAAAACCAGCTCCTGCATTCATTGATTTTTTGAAGGGTTTTTGAGTCTCTATCTCCTTTAGTTCTGCTCTGACCTTAGCTATTTCTTGTCTTCTGCTACCTTTTGAAACTGTTTGCTCTTGCTTCTCTAGTTCATTGTGATGTTAGGCTATCGATTTTAGATCTTTCTTGCTTTCTCCTGTGGGCATTTAGTGTTATAATTTTTCCTCTAAACACTGCTTTAGCTATGTTCCAGAGATTCTGGTACATTGTGTCTTTGTTTTCATTGGTTTCAAATAACTTATTTATTTCTGCCTTAATTTTGTTATTTACCCTGTAGTCATTCAGGAGCAGGTTTTTCAGTTGTCGTGTAGTTGTACGGTTTTGAGTGAGTTTCTTAATCCTGAGTTCTAATTTGATTGTACTGTGGTCTGAGAGACTATTATGATTTCCATTCTTTTGCATTTGCTGAGGAGTGTTTTACTTCCAATTATGCGGTCAACTTTAGAATAAGTGTGATGTGGTGCTGAGAAGAATGTATATTCTGTTGATTTGGAGTGTAGAGTTCTGTAGATGTCTATTAGGTCTGCTTGGTCCAGAGCTGAGTTCAAGTCCTGAATATCTTTGTTAATTTTCCATCTTTTTGATCTAATATTGACATAATATTAATATAATAATAATATGTTAAAGTCTCCCACTACTATTGTGTGGCAGTCTAAGTCTCCTTGTAGGTCTTTAAGAACTTACTTTATGAATCTGGATGCTCCTGTATTGGGTGCATATATATTTACCATAGTTAGCTCTTCTTGTTGCATGGATCTCTTTACTGTTATATAATGCTCTCTCTGTCTGTTTTGTTCTTTGTTGGTTTAAAGTCTGTTTTATCAGAGACTAGGATTGCAACCCTTTTTTTTTTTCTTTCCATTTGCTTGGTAAATATTCCTCCATCCCTTTATTTTGAGCCTATGTGTGTCTTTGCACATGAGATGGGTCTCCTGTATACAGCACACCAATGGGTCTTGAAGCATTATCCAATTTACCAGTCTGTGACTTTCTAGTGGGGCATTTAGCCCATTTACATTTAAGGTTATGTGTTAATTTGATTCTGTCATTATGGTGCTAGCTGGTTATTTTGCCTGTTAGTTGATGCAGTTTTTTCATACTGTCAATGATTTTTACAATTTGGTATGTTTTTGCAGTGACTAGTACAGGTTGTTCCTTTCCGTGTTTAGTAATTCCTTCAGGAGCTCTTGTAAGGCAGGCCTGATGGTGACAAAATCTCTCAGCATTTGCTTGTCTGTGAAGGATTTTATTTCTCCTTCCTTTATGAAGCTTAGTTTGGCTAAATATGAAATTCTGGGTTGAAAATTCTTTCCTTAGAGAATGTTGATTATTGGCTCCCACTATCTTCTGGCTTGTAGGGTTTCTGCAGAAAGATCCACCGTTAGTCTGCTGGTTTTCCCTTTATGGGTAACCCAATCTTTCTAGCTGTTTTTTAAACATTTTTCCTTTATTTCAACCTTGGTGAATCTGACAATTATGTCTCTTGGGGCTGCTCTTCTCAGAAGTATATTTGTGGTGTTCTCTATATTTCCTGAGTTTGAATGTTGGCCTGTCTTGCTAGGTTGGGGAAGTACTCCAAGATAATATCCTGAAGAGTTTTTTTCAACGTGGTTCCATTTTTCTCATCACTTTCAGATACAACAATCAAATGTAGATTTCGTCTTTTCATATGGTCTTGTATTTCTTGGAGGCTTTGTTCATTCCTTTTCATTCTTTTTTCTCTAATTTTGTATTTATACTTTATTTCATTAAGTTGATCCTCAATCTTTGATATCATTTCTTCTGCTTGATTGATTCACCTATTGATTATTGTGTATGCTTCCCAAATTTCTTGTGCTGTGTTTTTCAGCTCCATCAGGTTATTTCTGTACTTCTGTAAACTGGGTATTCTAGTTAGCAACTCCTCTAATCTTTTTTCAAGGTTCTTAACTTCCTTCCATTGGCTTAGAACATGCCCCTTTAGCTCGAAGGAGTTTGTTATTACCCACCTTCTGAAGCCTGCCTCTGTCAATTCATCAAACTCATTCTCCATCTAGTTTTGCTTCCTTGCTGGCAAGAAGTTGTGATCCTTTGGAGGAAAAAAAGGTGTTCTGGTTTTTGGAATTTTCAGCCTTTTTGCACTGGGTTTTTTCTCATCTTCATCCATTTATCTACCTTTGGTCTTTGGTGCTGGCGACCTTTGGATGGGGTTTTTGTGTGGATATCCTTTTTGTTGATGTTGATGCTATTCCTTTCTGTTTGTCAGATTTCCTTTTAACAGTCAGGCCCCTCATCTGCAGGTCTGCTGGAGTCTGCTGGAGTTCCACTCCAGATGCTGTTTTCCTGGGTATCACCAGCATAGGCTGCAGATCAGCAAAGATTGCTGCCTGTTCCTTCCTCTGGATGTTTGTCTCAGAGGGGAACCCACCAGAGGCCAGTTGAAACTCTCCTGTATAAGGTGTCTCTTGACCCCTGCTGGAAGATGTTTGCCAGTCAGGAGGCATGGGGATCAGGGACCCACTTGAGGAGGCAGCCTGTCCCTTAGCAGAGCTCAAGTGCTGTGATGGGAGATCTGCTGCTGTCTTCAGAGCCAGCAGGTAGGAACATTTAAGTCTGCTGAAGCTGTGCCCACAGCCACCCCTTTACTCAGGTGCTCTGTCCCAGGGAGATGGGAGTTTTATCTATAAGCCCCTGACTGGGGCTGCTGCCTTTCTTCCGGAGATGCCCTGCCCAGACAGGAGAAATCTAGAGAGGCAGTCTGGCTACATTGGCTTTGCAGTGCTGCAGTGGGCTCTGCAGTTTGAACTTCTTGGCGACCTTGTTTATATTGTGAGATGAAAACCACCTACTCAAGCCTCAGCAATGGTGTACGCCCCTCACCCCACCAAGCTCAGGCATCCAGGTTGACTTCAGACTGCTGTGCTGGCAGCGAGAATTTCAAGCAAGTGGATCTTAGCTTGCTGGGCTCCGCGGGAGTGGGATCCACTGAGCTAGAGCACTTGGCTCCTTGGCTTCAGCCCCCTTTCCAGAGGAATGAATGGTTCTCACTGGCATTCCAGGTACCACTGGGGTATGAAAAAAAAAGCAGCTAGCTTGGCGTCACCCAAATGGACACTCAGCTTTGTGCTGGAAACCAAGGGTCCTGGTGGTGTAAGCACCTCAAGAAGCCTCCTGGTCTGCAGGTTGTAAAGACCATGGGAAAAGCATAGTTTCTGGGCCAGAGCGCACCATTCCTCACAGCATGGTCCCTCTCGACTACCCTTGGCTAGGGGAGGGAATTCCCTGACCCCTTGGGTTTCCTGGGTGATGTGATGCCCCAGCCTGCCTTCGCTCGCCCTCTGTGGGCTGCAACCACTGTCTAACGTGTCCCGATGAGATAAACCAGGCATCTCAGTTGAAAATGGAGAAATCACTCACCTCCTGCATTGATCTCACTGGGAGCTGCAGACCAGAGTTGTTCCTGTTCAGTCATTTGCCAGCCACCTCTGTGTATTGTGTTTTGTTTCTCATTTATCTGTGGACATTTGATTTGTTTCTACCTTTTGAATATTGCTAATAATCCTGCTGTGAAACTTAGTGTGCAAATATCTGATCAAGTTCCTGCTTTCAATTCTGTGGGGGTATATACCTAGAAGTAGAATTGTTGGGTCATACGATAATTCTGTGCTTAACTTTTTGAGGAACTACAAAAGTTTTCTCCACTTTTTGAGTAACCACAAAATTGATGGTGCAATCATAAGGAGTCAGTTCCTGGTGTCTGTGTCAGAGAGATCTTGGAGGTGAAAGTGTGAGAAGGTATCAGTGATGGTGAGGGAGAGACCCAAAGGGCTGGACACAGGATGACCTTGTAAAGTGCAGCCTTTATGCGGCTTTATTTACAATCTATAATTTAATATTTACACATTTCCTCCTTTCAGACTTCCACAAATTGCAGCTGTACCATTTTACATTCCCACTGGCAATGCTGACTGATGTGCTTTTTAACTACCTGGATTATTAGCACCATTGTGATAAACCCAACTGGAATCTAACAGTTTGATCTATTTGGACAGCAGAAGAGACCAGGACCGGGTAGCTATATATAACATCTCTTTTGGAGGCAGAACATCCATCAGTCATTAAAGAAACAGTACTGGAAGTGAATTTAGGATCTGATGTTTCAGAAAACTTTATTCAAACTAAGTAACTCATAAAATTCTCAGCAAGTATGAATTTATGGGTATCCAGACCCTTCTTTCTAATTTAGTCTGTTAGACAGTCACTGATATACAAACACACAGACGTTCTAGCTAAACTATATTGCATTTTTAATATATTTATGTATTTATTAATCACCTCCCATCTAAAGTCCCCAGTTACTGCACTCTGCTCCCAGTGAATTAAGCCACCTGGTGGCATTTTGTATTGAGTCAGGAAGCATCTCATTCCTCCAACTGCAAGTAGCCCTTAGAGGCTCAGCTCCAAATTTCCCCGTTACTCCTCACTGTGGAATATTGTGGAGCAATATTAAGGCTCTGTCCTCCAGGAATCTGGGCAAGGCCCACGTGTCTCTGACAAGCAGCTTCCTCTGTGGGACCAGTTGACAAGTGGGAGGAGCTTAATGAACTTCTAGGTAAAGCTTCACTTGGGTTTGCTGGGCACCCCCACACAGAAGCTGCATGTTAGAAGGTTGTCCTGTGTCCAGCCCTTTGGGTCTCTCCCGCATCACCACTAATAACTTCTCACACCTTCACCTCCAAGATCCCCTAGACACAGACCCCAGCCACAGACGCCTTTCTGATTAGGGAGGGAAAGTGTCTAGGAAATGTCCTGTGACACTGACAGCCCTGGGAGAGACCTCACACAGCCAAACTGGATGTGAATCTACAAGAAACTTAAACAAATTTACAAGAAAAAAAATCAACAACCTCATCAAAAAGTGGGTGGAGGATATAAACAGACACTTTTCTGAAGAAGACATTTATGCATCCAACAAACATATGAAAAAAAAAGGTGATTATCACTAGTCATTAGAGAAATGCAAATCAAAACCACATTGAAACACCATCTCACACCAGTTACAATGGCAATCATTAAAAAGTCAGGAAACGTCAGATGCTGGAGAGGTTGTGGAGAAATAGGAACACTTTTACATGGTTGGTGGGGGTGTAAATTAGTTCAACCACTGTGGAAGACAGTGTAGCGATTCCTCAAGGATCTGGAACTAGAAATACCATTTGACCCACTACTGGGTATATAACCAAAGGATGATAAATCATTCTACTATAAAGACACATGCATACGTATGTTTATTACAGCACTATTCAAAATAGCAGACGCTTGGAACCATCCCAAATGCCCATCCATGATAGATTGGATAAAGAAAATGTGGCACATACACACCATGGAATACTATATAGCCATAAAAAGGATGAGTTCATGTCCTTTGCAGGGACATGGATGAAGCTGGAAACCATCATTCTCAGCAAACTCACCCAGGAACAGAAAACCAAACACCACATGTTCTCACTCATACATGGGAGTTGAACAATGAGAATACATGGACACGGCGGGGGGAACATCATACACTGGGGTCTGTCAGTGGGTGGGGGTCTAGGGGAGGGATAGCATTAAGAGAGATATCTAATGTAGATGGCACTCTCCGACCAGTGCCAGGGGTGAGGGATGCAGCAAACCCCCATGGCACGTGTATACCTGTGTAACAAACCTGCGTGTTCTGCACGTATATCCCAGAACTTAAAGTATTTAAAAAAAAAAAGAACTAATCGGCTTTATTCCAAAATGCAAAAACAAAAAAACAAACAAAGGAATGTCTTTCACCTGAAAGTTACAGGTGAAACATCAGGCCCATGAAGGAAGTAAAGAACACAAGAAATGTTAAATACAAAATATTATTGATTTTAAAATAAAATATTGGTCTATTATATATTCCTTATATAATGGAACAATCATATATTATTATAATTATATTATAATTATAATTATGTATTATAATTATGTATCATAATTATGTGTGTTTCTTTGGTTTTCTTGACTTTATTAAAAACATATGACTGCCTAAAGTAGAATTTATAAAAAGGTATTTTAAGGTTTATAACGTATATTGATGTAATATAAATAACAACAAAAGAACAATGGAGTGGAAGAAAATGGGAAAATACTGATATGAAGTTTTTATATTACACTGAGTATATGTCAATATTGACTTGAAGTTAAAAATAAATATTGCATTATATTACCTAGAATATAAACACAAAGAAAAATAGCTAATCATTTAACCTAAAAATTAAAAGGGCACACTAAAATACATTATTTAACAACACAAAAAAAGCATCCCTTAACCTAATAGAGAGGAACAGAAGAAGAAAGGAGACCAATAAGAAGCCACGGGCAGCACGCTAAATCTGGACCCAGCCCTATCACTGCTTCTATTAGACTTGGGTGGACTCACCCTAAGCCAGGCCTCACCCTACTGTGGATGATGGGAAAATGGCCTGCAGTGTGTCTGTGAGCTAAGAATGGTTTTTTATGTTTAAAAGACTGTGAAAAGAAGAGGAAGATCAAAGCATAAAGATGAAGACAAAGATGACGATGATGATAATGCTTATAAGAAACAGAGAAGAGGAGGAGGAAGGTGACACAGCAGAGATTTAGCTGGTCTTTACGGAAAATATTTGCTAAAAATTTGGCGAACACTAACAAAAGGCAAGAGTTTTCAAACTAGACAAAGAAAATTATACAGGACTTTTCAGACATCAATGCAAGCCCTGTAGTCATTAAAGGGACAAAAAAGAAATTACATGAAAAAATTATATCAGCAAATTTGATGACTTGGATGAAGTAGACAAATTATTTGGAAGATATAAATTATATGTCTCAAGAAAAAATAGAAAATCTGGGCAACCCTACGTTTACTAAAGAAATTTAAACACAAATTAAACTTTTTATACAAACACACGTAACTACACACACAAACACACACACTCTAGGCCTAGATGTTTCCACTACTGAATTATCTCAAATATTTATAAAAATATTCTTGAAGTAAACAGAGGAAGAAAGAACACTTTCCAACTTATTTTCAGAGGTCAGTATTACATCAATACCAAAACAGGAAAAATAAGTAAAAAAAAAAAATTCATATTCCCATAAGACTGATTCAAAAATCCTTATCAAAGTATATGCAAATCAAATAGAACAACATATGAAAAAGATGCTATACAAAAATTAGGTTGGGTCTATACAAAAAAAATTCAAGGTTTGTTTAACATCTGAAAATCAATTAATGTAGTGCTATATTAGAAGAAAAGTGAAAAGTCAAATTACCTCAAAAGATGCGGAAAAATCATTTGACAAAATGCAACAAAAATTTATGCTGAAACTGTCAACACACAGGGAATAAAAGAAAACTTCCTTAACCCAACACAAGGCATCTACAAATGCCTGCATCTAACCACACATTTCACAGGAATACCTGCATCTTTTCTGTTTGTAGTCAGGAGCAAGCTAAAATGTCTACTTTCACCAATTTTACTGAACTTTGTGTTGAAGTCATAACAGAAATATGCCAAGAAAAAGAAAGTGTATTCTTAGAAAAGAATTGTGTTCATTCCACAGATGATAGGACTATGAAATTACAAAATAACCTACAATATAAAGTTTGCAAATTTTCAGAATACCATGTAAAATCTATTGTTTGCACTAATGGTGAACAATCCAAAAAGTTCCATTCACAGTGCCTACAAAATAAAATAATTAAAAATAAATTTAAGTATAAACACGCACCAGCTACTGTAAACAGAAAAATTAAAGAATACTAAAATACATGGAGAGATATACTTTGTCCCCTGTTTGGAAGACTCAGTTTGGTTAAGATGAAAATGTTCCCTGAATTGATCTGGAAATTTAATGTAATATCCACAAAAATCTATGACAGTATTTTTGCAAAAATTGATAAGTTCATTCTACAATATATACAGGAATGCAAAATACCTAGAATAGTCAAAACCATTGTAAGCGACCGAAGTTGGAGGGACTTGCACTGATTTTAAGATTTCTTTAAATGTTTCATGTTTTAGACAAAAGGCATTAGCACAAGTATAGACATATAGATCAATAAGAGAGAATTGAGAGCCCAGAAATGAAGCAAATTTATGAGCTCAATTGATTTTTGAAAACTGTACCTAGGTATTTTCAGAGAAATAATTGCCTTTTTAATAAATAGTGCTAAAATATCTAGATATCAGTATGAAAATAAAAGAAACTTGACCCATTCCTCACACGCCAGGTAAAAATGACTTCAAATGAATCAAAGGTCTAAACTTTAGAACCACAACTCTGAATATTACAGAAAACAGAGACAAAAAGTTTTGTAATCTGGAGATAGAGGTTTCTTTAGTAGGAAACAATAAATACAAGCCTTAAGAAAAAAAAAAGGCTGGTAAATTAGACAACTCTTCAAAAGACATCGTGAAGAAATAAAAAGTAGGCCATACTCTACAGGAAAATATGGTTTTTTTAATACATAAATCTGGCAAAGGGTTGCATGCACAATATATAAATACTTGCTAAATTTAAGTAATAAGAAGACAATTACAAAAAAAGGTAGGAGGGGACATAAGACTTGAACAGGTATTTCACAAAAGTAGATCCACAAATGGTCAATCAGCACATGAAAAGCTTTTTAGTATCATTGGCCAGTAAGGTAAACTTTGCACCAGTACACACATTTTAGAATGACTAAATTTGAAAGGATTGAATTCCAAAAGTGTGCAAGTGTGTGGGGAACCCTAATACACTGCTGGTGGGAAGGCGAGACTGTACACCCGCTGTGGGAAAGGGTTTAGCAGTGTCTTCTAAGCTTAGCACACACTTACCATAGAACCCAGAAGCTTCACTGCTAGGTGTTTATTCAGTAGGAAGGAAAACATTTGTCCACACAAAGATCAGTACACAAGCGATCATAGCAGGTTTAATTTTTATTCGTTATAAGTATTTTGTGATTTTTAAGTGTTTAAAACATTTAATCCAATTTAGGGACAAAGTGCAGTTTTGTTCCATGGATCTATTTCGTAGTGGTGAAAATGGGCTTCAAGCACAGCCGAATAGTGTCCATCGAGTCCCTTCGGTACCTCCTCAGCCCTTATCTTTCATGAAGTCCTTCTCACTGAGCTGGGGAATGGTGATCCTCAGTGAACAACTGGAAATACACAGGATACAGTCTGCGTTGAGGAGGACCTGTGGTTCTCCCTGTGCTTGAGCTGGGCACATTCTGCACAGGGTGATTGCTTGTGATGTGATAAGGAACCTTCAACAGTCTCCCACTTCACTCCCCATATTGCTTCTTAGTGCTGTTCCTAAGACCTTGAGCGAGCCTCTCCCAGGGTACGGTGCCAGCTCCGAAGTCTTTGGGGCTTAAAAGTCTACCCAGGAGGATCTTGCTGAATTGGATAAGTGCCCACATACCCAATATCCGTCTTGGGAGTGTCTCCCATCTGGAAAAAAGCAACTGACCTGAAATACGGAGATGACGGGAAAGTCCTACGGTCTTGGTGAGATGGAATGGCTACTTCTTTAATAGGGTAGAAATTGCAAGAATTCCCAAGGACAGGTGAGAACTGTGCAGGAAGTCTCCCCAATCTATACATTATGGTTTTGGGGGTTTTTAAGCCCAGAAGGCGTTGTTGGTTGGCTGATTGCCGCCCCCCATGCAACTCCAGGAATGAGAATAAATCTCTTGAGTCCACCAAGCCAAGACGGTTCCCCTCGTCTGTTCACTTCTAGAAACAAGTCTAGGGAATCCTCTGTATTCTACTTGAGAAGTGAAGCCTGGATCTGTCCAGAGTCCCCCAGCTTCTGAATCCAAATCTGCAAACCTTTTTTAGGCCCTCAAAAGAAATTGCGTAATGCATACAGTACACGACCATCAACACACTGTGAGCACTTCCCACAGCCCTGGCCCCAAACTAGGTGTGGCGGTCACACAGCAGAAAAAATGTCACAATCGTTTTTTTCTAGAGTTTAAAAGAACACCTGTCGCGGATTCTGCACAATTAAGTGTCACCCATGGTTTACCATCTGAACTGAACATTATGTGTGTGGTGTCTTCATTTGGGTCTGTGTTCTGAGCTTACAGGAGGGAGGGGAAGCTCACTTTGGGCTGGAATGGTCAGGGAAACATTCTTTGTGAAAACAGAACCTGAGCAGAGTATTAAAAGATAAATGCCATTGACTCCGAGCGGATTGGGGGCTTTGGAATTGGGAGGTGGAGAGGTACTGGGGCGAGTAGGAGGCCTGGCTGAACCTGAGCATGGGGATGGAAGCGGGAGAGCCCACGGGAGGCGGGAGGGGCCCACGGGAGGCGGGAGGGGCCCACCGGGGGCGGGAGGGGCCCACGGGAGGCGGGAGGGGCCCACCGGGGGCGGGAGGGGCCCACGGGAGGTGGGAGAGCACTCCACCGGACGTGCAGAGCACTGAGCAAGAGACTGAGGCTTTGCGCTGAAGGAAATTCTGGACATTGGACGAGGAGAGCAATGGCTTACAAAGATGATTCTGAAGGCTTTGAGGATGAAGCATTAGCATGAGATACAGAAGGAGAGAGTCATTCGGGCTCCAGAACAGTTGATAACAGACAAAAAAGTAGTTGAAATGGGAAAATAGGGATAGATAGGAGAAATATCGAGATTCACTGTTTCTTTTTAAACAATTAGAAGGTCTCAGGGGGGGATGGGATTGAGGGGTGATGTTGGAGAGCAGCGTCACTCTTGGAGGACTGAAATGTGAGTCCCAGAACCGCAGGGGCCAGCACAAGAATACAGGGGAGGAGCGTGGGAAGTGATTTGGAGGAAGCAGGAGAGCATCCTATCAGTTCCTGAGACTGAGATTTACAGTGAGCTCTATAACGACATTATAGCTGGATATGGACTATGAGGATGGAGAACTTCCAGGAAAGAGAGTGAATTATGTTTCAGAGTGATCAATATTGACCTTACCTGGTGGTTCACACCTGTAATCATAGCCCTTTGGGAGGCCGAGGCGGTGCATGGTCTGAGGTCAGGAGTTCGAGACCAGCCTGGCCAACATGGCAAAACCCCGTCTCTACTAAAAATACACACACACAAAATAATAGCCGGCATGGTGGCACTGACCTCTAGTCCCAGCTGCTTGGGAGACTGAGGTGGGAGAATCACTTGAACCTGGGAGGCAGAGTTGCAATGAGCCAAGATTTTATCCCTGCACTCCAGCCTGTGTGACAGACCAACACTCCATCTCAAGCAAAGGTAAACAAACAAACGACATTTTACTGAAAGCCATGAATGTGGCCTGTGAGAAGAAACTCACTGAAAGATGTCTCATCGCATACCTTGACATCTGCAAGTCTGTGTTGAGCAAATGAAATTTTTGTTTGACCCCCATTCTTGCAATCCATCCTCTTGTCTAGGGCTGAATTTACATATTGCAGGAAAGACAACAGGGTGATGTGGATGCTAAGTCAAGTGGATCTCTGCTTGCCCGTGGCTTTGCCCAGACATGTGCAAATTCATGAACCAACCCAAGGTGTTGGTTCCAGCCCTTTCCAGCTCATTGCTGCTAAACCAACGGGCATTTCACTCATTAAGCATCCTTGACCTTCCTTCAGTGCAGAGACTATTAAGTCAACAATTATTTATTGATTTCTGACTATGCGCCCAACACAGACTAGGCACTGGGGATACAAAATACGTTAAGTCAAGGCCCAAGCTCATAACTTATTAGGGAGAAGGCCGCAGAGGCAATCAGCAATGATAAAAGTGTATAACAAATGCACAAATCAGGCTTTGAATCAATAAACCGTTGGTGAAGGGCAGCTGACGGGAGGGAATGGGTTCTCGTAGGAAGTGGTGTTTGATCTGGACCTTTATGGATGAACAAGAGTGAGGACAAAGCTTTCTGGGGAGCAGGGAACACAGGAACAAAGGAATTAAAACATGAAATCATGTGTAATGTTTACTTTCGTGATTCACGTTAAAAAGGACTGTTTTGTTCCAACAGAGGCCGAAGCACCTGGAATAATCTCTGCGCTGAGACCTGGAGGGCGCCGGCGTCCTACGACCCTTGCACTTGCCCAGGGATCCGCTGGCATTTCTGGTGTGATGTGCGTGTGCACCAGCATTCAAATCGCAAGCCGCTGCTGACAGGCTTTCATCCACAGCGTGCTTTGTGTGGATGAACAGAAAGCCTGCGAGAGCCTCGGGAGGTGGCTGAATCCCAGGCCCGCAATGGAAGACTCTCATTCTTTCACATTCTCTGGACACTTGAGACCCTTTGTTGCCCCGAAAGGGAGGAACCTGAGAGCTGAGCATTGTGTGCCTCAACTGCATTGAACATGGAGGAGAATGAGTGCATTCCCTGTGATCTCTTAATAGCAGAGTAAATGTTGAATCAGCTTTTGTATCCCTTAATTTCTTGGCTTGCCTAATTTTTCCAGTTCATTTCGTACAAGTAACTGAGGCCATGGGGCCCAGGCACTGGAGTTTTTCAGCACTGTGAGCCTTTGAACACGAGATCAATCTGTCTTTCGTGACTGCATTGTGGGTGCCCTTGCACGAGAGATGAAGGCAATTTGGGAGCTGCAGCTGTCAACCTCTCGTTTGAACCCATGGCCCACGTGGCTTCTTAGGCATGGGTGGAAGATGGGGTTTCTGTTACAGATAGCAGCATCGCTCCCACCTTGACATCTGGCTGAATTCCTGCTCAATTTAAAGCAGCTGCAGTTATTCCCCTGTTCTAACGACTCTCCTTATTACCTGACAATCTATCTGAACTATCGACTCATTTCCGACCTGCCAGTTCTCTCAAAAGTTATGGAAATGGTCTTCAAACTGCAGCTTCAGCATCTCCTCCCCCACAGGCTGCCTGCGCATCAATAGATCGTCTCATCGACAGAGGAGAGAGGCCAATTGTGTGTGCCGTGCACTCCCAGGTGCTGAGCCTGGAGACGTGAGGCTGCTGCCTCTGGCCGGCCCCTGAGCATCACGGCCTCATGGGCTCAGGCTGAGCGCATCCATCACAGTCAGCTGCGGTGGTCTTGGCACTGGGCTGGAAAGGGCAGGGGGCATTGGCCTGGGAGGTTTCTATGTGCTGTGGAGCCTTCCGGCTGCCCTCCTGCTCTTCTTTGCCCAGACCTACCAATTTCACATTTTTGAAAGAGGCTGTCAGTCAGAGCTTCCCAGTTCTTCACAATCTCTTTTCCTCATTCAGAAAAACGAGGAATTCTCCCTTAAAGAATGTTGGGCTCAGTACTGCAGGCAGCTCAATCAAGCCAGGGACACATTTTACGTGAATTTCTTAAGCGTCGCCCGGCCTGAACTCTGCAGAAGAGGTGGGGTAGGAGGGAGGGAGACCTTGGAGGGTAGAAGCAGACAGACATTCAGTCTCTGTGCTTCTCAGGGAGCGGCACCCAGGAAGGCTCTGTCTCCTCACCTGTGAAAAGCCTGAAGATGCCTTTCAGCCTCCCACATCTGTCTTTTGAATTAAGGAAGACGGCATAACAGACAGTGTTTTGAAAATCACAAAAGAAACATATTAAATATATATGGTTATAATTATTGGTAATGTACTATTTAAAGGCTTGAGTTTTGTGTAGCTAACAACCTAGTTAAGACAAAAGCAGGCAGAACATGAATGACCTGAGTACAATTAGGGAGCCGCATATTATCATTAAGTTGTCTCTATCTAGAACCACTTATGAGTACACGAGGTCTTTAGTGAAGGGAGGCATAAATGCCACTTAACTTCTTTTGGGGGACTGGTTTTAAATTTTTGTCCTTAGACTGAGACATACTGCAGGTAAATGGAAGTGGTTAAAAAGAAGACCAAAACTTAATGATACAAACTCCTTTCTTTGGGACATGGCTTTTACATGGTAGCTTTTGTTTCTAGACTTGCTTTGTGTATCAGTCTGTTCTCACACTGCTAACAAAGACATACCTGAGACTGGGTAATTTATAGAGGAAAGAGGTTTAATTGACTCACAGTTCCACATGGCTGGGGAGGCCTCACAATCATGACTGAAGGTGATTGAGGAGCAAAGTCACATCCTACATGGCGGCAGGCAAGAGCTTGTGCCGGGGAACTCCCATTTATAAAACCATCAGATCTCCTGGAACTTATTCACTACCATGAGAAGGAGAACAGTATGAGGGAAACCGCCCCCATGATTCAACTGTCTCCACCAGGCCCCGCCCTGGATGTGTGGGGATTATTAAGTTCAAGGTGGGATTTGGCTGGAGACACAGCCTAACCATGTCACCTTATTAATCACAAAACCTTAACTCACTCACTCAATGGCTTCATCAGCAATCCCAGGCAGCCCTGGTGCTGCCCTGAGACACGATGAGGCCATGTAGCAGGTGGTGCTGGAGGTTTGGGTTCTGCAGACCCAGGCTCCGCTTGCTCTTGAGTCAGCTTCTGCCTCTGGGGACTGTGGCAATTTCTGCATCCCATCTTCACATTCACTGTGTTGGATTACAGTTGTTTTTTTATAGAGGATCACTCCCCAACTACAATCGGCATGACTTCAGATCAAAAAAAAGTGTGTATTCTTTTTAAATCTTGTATATGTAGTTCCCAACACTGCGTTCTGCACATAATAAATGCCATGGAAAGAAGGGGGTAGAAAATAAATCTAGAAAGTGGAGAACTCAACACAAATGAGAGAAAAAATCATGAATCAAGAAGAAAGTCATAAAAAAATTAAAAAACAGATTCAGGTCTAAAAGAAGTTGAGAACTGGTAGGAATATTTAGGGGAAAAAATTTGATATAAATTTCAAATTATCTATACAGTTTTTAAAAATTAATTTTTAACCTTTCAATTCAAAGTAATTTTAGACTTAATATAAATGCCTCTAAATTTCTACATGTTGGAGGTTAGGTTTATCCACCCTTGATTACAAAAATAATAAACTTACTTTTTAAATGTGAGCTAAATTAATCAATTTTTTTTTATTTCTGAAATTAAACACAAAACTGTGGTCAAATTAATCTTACGTTACAGTAATGACTATGTTTCCAATCAAGCACTCAAAATTATGTAAACAATATTGGTTTCTGTTAAAGAAACAATGCAGAACTTTAATTTTGTAACTAGAAGAAGATTAAAATGAATAAACGAAATGTGAGTTGCTGTGCAGTTATCAGGCTCGCTGCAATCTTGCTCACCACACTTAATAGCTTTTCTCTTTCTACTACTGTCATGTTTCCCTTGCGAGGTGCAGCTCAAACATAGCCATCTCTTCTTACATTTCCTTAAAAGAGCAGGATAATTTTAATCAATTCAAAAGTTTAACTGAAGCCAGATATGCAATTACCTCTGAAAAGAAGCCTTTTAAATAGTCCACGTGCATCTTAAGCTCATGATATACAAAACCACACACATGACTGTTGTTTCTTTCCTACCTCCTACTCTGTGTGTGTGTTTTTTTTAATGCTAAATCATTTATTCATTTATTCATTCATTCCATAAAGATTTAAGCAAACTAGTCTCTGGCACGAAGCAGTGAGAGTGACAGATGCCAGCTCTGCTCAGGGGCTTACATTCCAGTGGACAAATGGGAAATTAAATAACTGGACTTTTAACTCCCTTCTTGGAAAGCCTACCAAGAAAGAATCAAAAGATGCGATGAGAGTGTCTCCACAGTGCACTTTACCTGGCCTTTCTGAAAGGGGAATGCACACCTGTGAGGCATGAGCAGAACCATCGCCGAGTGGAAAGGTTAACTAGCCGTTAACAGGGATGAGGAGGAAGGGGTGAGACTCTGCACAGAATTCTCACTCTCTTGCGTAACTCAGGCCAGTTTCCAGTTGGGTGGACGCATTTTGTATTCTCGCCAGCGATGTGTTGGAATTACGGCTACTCCACGTGTTTACCTTTGCTGGGTATTAGCAGATTTTAAATTGTGGCTATTGCAGCAGGTGAACAGGGGCATTTCTTCACGGTCTCTGTTCGCATTTGTCTGGTAACCAGTGCTGCTCCTGTCTGTGTATACATTGCTGCAAGGATCAGCTAC
The DNA here is from genome assembly GCF_001604975.1 of Cebus imitator. Lineage (NCBI taxonomy): Eukaryota > Metazoa > Chordata > Mammalia > Primates > Cebidae > Cebus > Cebus imitator. The sequence continues at coordinate 355,826 of NW_016107841.1, forward strand.
TCTGAAACCTTTGGGAGCATAATTCTAGGAATCATTTGGGACACCTTTTTTTGCCTCCAGTCCTTCTCCAGTAACAGCTCACCAAGTCCTGTACTTTTTACCCAGTAAACACCTTTGAAATCTGTTCCATACTGCTCTTCTCCACTGGCCCCGCCTCGACCAAGTGGGGTTCATCCCCAGGCTCGTCTGCCTCACGAGCTTGCTGACCAGTGCACTTGCTTTGCCATTTCTGTCTTTTGGTGCATTCTCCGACATTCAACACACCTCCTGTGGCTGTACCCAGCCTCTACTGCAAACTCTCAAGCACTTTTCCTCGTTCCTCCTAGGAAAAGACCAAAGTCCCGCATAAACCCGCAGTAGCTCTGCGGGTCTGGTCACCTGCTCCGTAACAGCCTCATTGGACACCACGCAGCACCTCTTTTCTGTACACCCAGTCACACTGGTCTTGAACTTCCTCTGACACGCCTCCCCTCTGGCCCCGGCTTCCATGCTGGTCCCTCGCCTGGTTTCTCCCTCTCTCACCCCTTCTCTTGCTGGCCGTGGCACTTCTGTCACAGGTCAGTGGACATCATCCTCACATTCTCAGGGCATTCTTCCCTGAATTCCCAGAACAAGTCAAATACCCCCTTACACGCTGTCATCAGGACATGGCCCTCTCGCTTGTAGAACTTGTTGCAACCAGGACTTTACACATATTCCGTGAGTCTTAGGCTCACAACCTCTGCCTCCGCTGTCTCCTAACCTGTCCTCTCTGGCCCGTGAGTAGGAGGAGGTGCCTGTGAGCGCTCACCCTCATATCCGCAGTGCCTTGAGGGGTATATGGACTTCAGAAGGTACTAATAAAACATTTGTTTATTACATTAAAAATAAATGTAAAAATGTGTATTTAAAGATATATTGGATCAAAGTGTTTTGTTGGAGTTGGAAAAATGGGAGCCACTTTTTAAATGGACTGTGGGGTATTTGGACTTGCCAAGAGCAAGTGGTGGTAAGAACAGTGTCAGGAGAGCAAGCACCTTGCGAGAGGCTGGCCTGGAGCCCACCGAGGGGCCCATGGGCTGCAGACACTGGATTGTGAATCTACTTGAAATGTTTGATGTAAGTGCACTTCATATTTTTAAACCTTTTTAAAAGTGAGCTATCATGGAAAGGCCTTTTGGCGAGTGTGCAAGTAAGCACGCCAGTGTATGTTTGTATGCATGTGAGTTTGTATGTATATGTGACTTTGTGCAGGTATGTGTGAGTTCATGTGCATGCCTGCCCAGGTGCAGAAAGCCGAGGAGATGCACTCCATGTGTGGGATCTGCTGAGCTGTGATCAGGCATTCAGTCGAGGCAGGAAACTAACCGAAGGTGAATGTATGAATGTAAATTTCTCTCACTCATCCTCATCACAGAATTTGCAAAGATACTGCAGAGAACCTCAAATTTCCCCAATGAAATAAAATTGAGATATGAGATGATGCCATGTGAAAGGTAAGGGTCCAGGTATCCTGGCTGAAAATCCTCCCCCTACTTGACAGGGGAACTTAGAGAGCAGAGACCATGTCTTATTCTTACTTATTTCCCTCCCTCTAACTTGCACAGGGTTTACATATAAATGTGTCCAATCAAATTGGAATTCTTCAATTTATTTCCTTGTTACACTTTGCATCAAGGATTTCTGGGTTTGCCTTTTCAGAACGGAAATAAGGCAGTAATAGGTATGACTTTTTGATTCGTTTTCTTTGGGAAAAATACCAGATTTATTTTGAAATTGCCATAAGCAAACTTTCTAGACATGAAAGTAGTTTCCCTACAGTGGAAGAGAATTATAGCTTATCACACGAGGACCATGGGATTCAAGGGGTGTTGAGTTCACAAAAAGAGAAAAAGAACCCTCTCCATGTCCACTTCCCAGCATTATTTTAAAGCTGGGTGACCCCATGACTCAGTTCTGCCCGGTGGGACCTAAATGGTGGTCCCTGGGAGCTGCGCAGGTGGGTGGGGGTTACATGCAGAGCTGCCGTTCTTGGTCCCTTTCTTCCTTCTGCCTGGACTGGAAAGGAGATGTGTGCAGGCTAGCAGGTGTGTCAGCAGAAGGAGGCAGCATGCTGAGGGATGACGCGGAATCTGAGAAAGCTTGGTTGCTCAAGGACGCTGTAGAATCGCTTCCCAGAGATGGGCCCTTCTCTGTGGACTTATGTGAGAAAAAAAGCAAGTGCTGTAGTTGTGTTTCTATGGCTAACTTCTTTTGATGTGCAGCTGAAAGAAAGCCTAACTGAAAAATAAAAATTCCCAGGTTTTTGCCCAAGGACCCCAGCCCTTCCCCCACGGTGCCCAGGTGATTCACGGCAAGGCCCCGGCACCTGTGCTGAGCCTGGCTGGACTAGCAAGTCCTCACCACTATTTTCCACATCACAGGCAGGAGTGGGAATGCTGTTCAAGCAGCCTCACCAAGGTACTTGCAGGTCTTGCCTGGAAACCTGGAATAGAAGCTTGTTCTCTCTCTACTGACTGGGAGCGAGGAGGCTAGGGCCTCAGCACCCCTGGCCTGCTCTTCCTGGCTTGGCTGCCAGCCTGCTGCAGGGGCTAATAGAGGAAGACACAGCAGAGGGAACATGCGTTCTTAGCTACATTATTGATGCCAGCCGGACAACCTCAAAGTCTCCTCCATATTTTCATTTTCAATCATGTGGGATAATAAAATAAATGTAAGTTGGATTTTATATTATGTAAAACATATATGCTTTGTGGCAACAAAGGCAGGATCCTGGCTTCGGCATTCTGGTTCCAAATCCAACTCTACGTATTCCTACATCAACGTCTAGTGTAGCATTTAACAATAACAGTAATAAAGTGATCATCAATGTCTATTGCACGGGGTAGTCAGAACTTACTAGATGAGGCTCCAATGCAAACGAAAAGGATATTAAGCAGAATAAGATGTGGTTTTGAAGTCTGAGGAGCTGGCCAAGTAATCGGCCATCCACGTGCAGAAGAGGGAGTGACTGCCTTTGTGAGAGGAAATGGGAATGGCTTCCCAGAGGCACAGATGTTTGAGGCCAGTCTGAGAGAGAAATAACATTTGCTAGGCAGAGAAGAGAAGAGGGAGACTGGCCGAGAGACCACTTCTGCAAGGGCAGGAAGGCAGGGCAGGGTGGAGGAGGAGGCCTGGCACGGCTGGGAGAGGCAGGGGCACCTGACCCTGTGGAACTGCAGCTGCAGCAGGGGGCTCCGGCCAGATCACAGCACATATGTAATGAGAAGGACTTTTATTTTATTTTACTCAGTGGAAAAGCTAATGGATTGAATCATTGGATTAATTTTTCACTAAAATAATAATTCTGACAGCAGTTTGGGAATCCATTGCCATGGGAGGAGCAAAGGCAGGAAGGTCAGAGAATCACCATTTCTGTAATACAGATGAAAAGCGCTAGCTAGGAATTCTAAGAGCAGCCCTGCAGAGGTGGTGGGGGAACAAAGGGCCATCCCTGGGGACAGCTGCCTGGATCTGGTGGCCCTTTCTCCACTCCCCAAACTTCTTTCTGGAAGGTGTTAAGGGATGGGTTAACTGATGAGAGAAATTGGGGATGCCAAAGTTGGAAAAACAGGGAGAGCTGAACCCTGACTAGAAGTCGTTTGGAAGCTATGAAGGGAAGTCTAAATGGGTACTCAGAACCAAAAGGCCAGGGCACAAATGGAGAGTGAAGCTCTGGAGCCAGAATCAGAGTGAGAAGATGAGCCGGAAGGGAGGGACCCGAGCCGGGACGTGGGGTCGCTGCCCGTGGCTGGCTTCCATGCCGGCTGTGGTGCCATTCCTCAGGAATCGAGCCGGGCTGAGCTTGGAAACAGTGCAGAGGAGTCTAATAGGAGACGCAGACGGGTGGCAACGCCCTTAGACAGACACAGCAGTCGTGACACAGTCTGAGAGCAGGTGAGATCCGTTTACAATGAACTGGAGCACCTTTGAGACAGCCAGGTAGAGCTGCAGGTGACTAATGTGGAATGCAGGAGCGAGGTCAGAACTGTGGAAGGGGATCTGAGACTCATCACCAGGCAGGTGCCATTTGGGTCATCATAAGAAATGAGGTCATTCATTCACCGTTTAGTGAGAAGTTGCTGTACATTGGCACCTGAGCTGTAGTCAGTGGCACAAAACGACCACATTCAAAGATGAGTAAATACTGTCCCTGCCTTCCAGCAGCTCACAATCTAGTGCAGCCTTAGGGATAAAGGCGGGGCCCAAAAGTTCTCTGGGTGGGCAAAAGAAGAGCGTGCCGGTAGAAAAGAGAAGACCATGAGTCTAAAGTCACACATCAGTCAGGAAGAGAGAAGCCAACAGCCATGGATGGGACTGAGAGCAAAGGGAGGAAGAGTATTTTGGAGGGGTAGAGAGAGGATCTCTACTTGCCCAGAGATCACTAAGCCGCTGCCAGCCCTGAGCTGAAGCTCACACACTGGCACTCGCCCTTCGTGTCTGGAATCACTGCAGGCGCCATGTTGAAACTGCATCACTTCTGTAGGAGGAACTCAGGAACCCACGTCACACTGCTGTCCTGGAAAATGTCGCCATGGCTGCCTGCACTGACATTGGCTACAGCCATGGTCAGAGCCCAGTCACCTGTGGCTGGGGCTGCTGAACGGCCCGCCTCCAGCAGAAAACGAGTGCTGTCCTCCACCTTCCGACCCTCCACCCAGTATCGCCCACCCTGCATCTTCCCAGAGGCCAGAGTGTGAGAGTCAGTTCTATAGGTTCCTAGTCCCCCACTGTATAGAAGTGAGCCCAGAAAAGTGGGATGGGGCTGGTCTCAGCAGGAGAGTGACCACTCTTGTGGCTTCTCCCTATCCGCAAACATTGCCAGCCCAGAGAGGTGCTCCCATGAGCCGTCAGTGAGCATAGCCTCTGGCCTCCGCCTAACACCATGCACTGTCTCCTAAGACCGTCGTTCTTTACAATAAGGAGACATGAGTTCTTACCTGTCAGCACCTGCATCTCTGGGTGGCATAAATTCAAATCAAAATTCCACCTGCATATTTTCTATCTGGAAGTCTCATTTGTAAAGTTAGCCAAATTCACCAGTCCTTAGATACCAGTGTAGGAGAAGGGATGAAGGGGAAAACAACAAGAAGTAATTTGTTTGTTAGTATATAACCTATGTGGATAGATATGCTTGTGAATGTAACTATGCAAACACATATACACGTAGATACACATATGTATATAAATACATATCTACCTACGTCTATACTTATAGCTATACATCCGTCTCTCAAGCAAAAAGAGAAAATATACAGAGGTACAGCAGTCCTCATTTCTGCAATTCGTCTTGAGGTTGCAATTATTATGTTTACATTTTCTTTGTTGCATCACTGAGTCCACTATCTTGTTGCCCTCAGATGGTATTTAACTGGTTGTAGTTCTTTACCCTGGGAGAGGAAAGTGACCAAAACCTAATTTATGAGGAATCTGGGTCCTGACTGTCTCTGTTCTTTCTGAATCGCTGTACCTACCTACTTTTCCTGGCTGGTGTGTTTGCAACACTACAGGGAGTTTATGGAGGTCTATGCATCTTCCTCCGTGGTGCCGTTGTAGAACAACAGCTCTGTTTTTGCTTGATAATTTGGAGAAATAAGCAGCAACAACGCAGTAACTCCTCTCCTTGCTGGACAATTCAAAAATGTGAAGAGCACCGGAGGACACTGTGATTGTGTCAGATTTCAGTGTGGAGCAACCATTGTTTTTTCCGCTTATAGAAGCACTTTTGCTTTCGGGAGTTGGGATTCTATATCAGGAGCTCCAGTGATCCAGAGATGCACACACAAAAAAATATTTCTAGTAGGTGATTGGGAGTGGTCAGGAAATGGAGCCTTCCAACTTCTTGTCTTTGACTCCACAGATCAAAATTTGCAGATTCTGTATTCTGGTTGTGAGAGAGACAGAAACACCCGCTGGTAGCTGGTTCTAGGCATATAGGATGGCACCCTGGACTCACAGAGAGCTGTCCCCAAGCTGTATGGGATTGAGTTTAGGCAGGACATCGCGTGGTTTCTGGAAGAACTTCTGGGTGATGGAGTATGAGGTGGTGTTGGTGAAAGGGCAGATACCCACCGCTGCACTGTTGTGCTCAAGCGGCTTCTCTGGTTAGGAGAAGCATTGAGTGGGATAGTGTGATAATTTTTGAAGCATTCTGAAGACCCATGGATGGTGGTGCTGACAAAATGCTTTCAGGTAAACCCAGTGCAATGTGATTCTCTATTTCACTAGGAGCAAATCGTATCTTGCTGATTGAGACCATCCTGGCCAATATGGTGAAACCCCGTCTTTACTAAAAATACAAAAATTAGTAGGATGTGGTGGCATGTGCCTGTAATCCCAGCTACTCAGGAGGCTGAGGCAGGAGAACTGCTTGAACACAGGAGGTAGAGGTTGCAATGAGCCAAGATCGTGCCACTGCACTGCAGCCCGGTGACAGAGTGAGACTCCATCTCAGAAATAAAAAGGTTTTAAAGGTGGCTGCCTGGATCCCCTCCCTACTCAGAAATAGTTGTGTTTAGGGGCTCAGCACTGACCCCTTCCATTCAAGATGTGGGTGCTCAGCAGTGACCGTTGTGTCTTAAATTGTGCCCCCCCAAAAGAATACCTAACCCCAGTATCTGCAAATGCGACCTTATTTGAAAATAGGGTATTTGCAGATGTAATCAATTTAAGATGAGGTCATATTAGCTAGGGTGTCTCAAGCCCAATGACTAGTGTCCTCATAAAATGAGGGGATTTGGACCAACAGACACACATGGGGAAGAAAGCATGCGAAGACAGAGTTGAGACTAGGGGCGCAGCTGCATCCCAAGCAACAGTGAGGATTTTTGGCAACCCCCAGAGCTGGGAGATGCAAGGATGGAGGAACCCCTGGAAACTTCAGAGGAAGCGCAGCTCTCCTGGCTCCTTGAATTCAGACTTCCGGCCTCCAGGGCCAGAGGAACTTCTGTTGTTTTAGGCCATCACAAGGTCTAACACAGCCAGGGCCCACACCAGCCTCAAACAGGAGAGGGGAGCCTGCTGGGTTGAGTCTGTGCACAGCCTCCATCTCTGCTGCTGTGGCCACTCAGCAAGCTCACCTCTAACCAGGGACTACGTTGGGAAGACGACGTGCAGATTTCAGCAGGAGCCATCTTATCTTCCTGGTTATCTTGAGATCCCCCTGAAGGCTAGTCCTTCAGTGAGAGTTCACCATGAGAGTTCACAGGGACACTGACAGCCTCACACATGCTGTCCTTCTGATGAATGTGGGCCCCAATCCTCCAGGATTTTTTCCAAGTTCTGCTATCAGGCCAAACAGTGCGAGGCGGCCTATAAATCCACATACATCCATACTTCTGGCCTTGTCTCCTTTCTGAAAAAGGAGACACCAGTGAAACCATTACAGTGCCAAGGTGGCATTGGCACTGTGGACGGGAGCGCTATGACAAGATGGCACCAGCACTGTAGACGGGAGCGCTGTGATGAGGTGGCACCGGCACTGTGGACACGAGCACTATGACAAGGTGGCATTGGCACTGTGGATGGGAGCGCTATGACAAGGTGGCCCTGGCACCGTGGACGGGAGCGCTATGACAAGATGGCACCGGCACTGTGAACTGGAGGGCTATGAACACAGTGGCACTGGCACAGAGACTTGGATCTGCTGCATCTCATCTGGATCCAAGTTAAAATGGACAGCCTTGGGGTGGCTTGGTAAACAGATCAGGCAGGGATCTCAAATGTGGTCTATTTTGTCTCCAAAATCCAGAGAATGAAAAGTTAGTCTTTTATTGTTGTAAGTTGTATAAGGTGCACAATGTGTCTCCATGTTCAGGGAATAGTCTGACATTTCCCTGAAAGCTAAAATCTAGAAACATCTGTAGGCCCAAGCCCCTGCTTCCACAGGGTTTGTCTCCCATCATCTGACTTGGTCTGTTTTGGTAAAGTGTAAGTAATTCAGTATGTCTTGAGATATGTGTATATGATCTATTTTTACATATACACCCCTATATAGCTGCACAGATAAAGCAGAGTATAAGCTGGAAGATTTATTGTAGACTACAATAAAGAGTTCATGTTGTATCTTGAGAGCAGTGGGAAGCAAGAATGTAAAAATGATCAGATTTTGCGCTTTGGTGGGACATTCTGGCCACAGTGTGGAGCATGGTTAGAGGGTGTCAAGGCCCCAGGAGATGGGTAAGTAACTGGCTTGTCTGTCTGTGTCAGACCCGAGGGGCCACGAGTCCCAGCAGCGTCCACGGGATGAAGACAAATGGGCAGATTCTGGAGGTGTCAATCAATTATCACCGATTACCAGACATTATTCTAAGTTCTCAGGGGCAAGATGATGAGTGTGGAGGAGAATATCCTTTTAGGAAGCTTACAGAGGTGGAACAGACACAAATACACCACTGCATAAAGTATCGTAAGGAGCTTTGCAGGAGAGGAGCATCATGCTACAGAAACCCAAAAGAGGGAAGAAGTCCCTCTCTGGGAGAAAATGCATGGGGTCCAAGAGGGACTTGGGTTTGGCACATAGGAAGGACTGAGAGAGACCGGGGGCATCAGGCAAGAAGAGGGGTCAGAGAATCCAGCAAATGAGGCTGGTGAAGGAAGGAGGGCCAGGCCACGCAGAACAATTGAGGACATGTCAAATATTTGCTCTTTATCTTAAAGCCAACTGGAGGTCAGCAAAAGATTTCAAGTAGGAGTGTGTCTTGCTTTGCTTTGACAAAGGTAACTATTATTTTCACTGAAAAATGGAAATTGACCGTGGGAGATAAGGTGCTAGGAGACCAGGTGGCAGGGGTTCATTCAAAGTCACTTCCCCAAGGAGAAAGGGGACGGCTCCCGTCTTAGGGGATGACTTCCATTCAAGGGAGGAAATCAGCTTTATGCTCAAGTTTGAGTTTGAGAGGTGAAGAGTTGCTTTACAGAAAATGGAGCTGCAACTGTGGAAGAAGCATGGTGTGAGGTTGGATCTGGCACAGGAGGGACAGAACAACCTGGGAAGGAAAGCCCGACACGGTCCCTGGCACATGGCACAGTAGAGGTTAAAGAGTTATCCGGGAGATTTAATTTTGGGTGGTGTAGAAGAAACCTCTTAGCCTTCACATCTCAGATGACAAAAGATGGCATGGCTTTTATTTACAGCCTCCAAATAAAAGCATTCACAACCACATTAACAATGACAAAATTCAACAGTAAACTGCAAAATGGGTAAAAAGTCAGCAAATGAAAATCATGCAAATTGTAGATGTGTGACAAGGCCACTAGAGCAACCTCGTGAGAATGCATATGTTGTATATTTGTTTCCTTTTTACTACAAGAAAGAATATCAAAGGATTAAAAAGCTATGATGTTTTGAAGTGTCAGGTCTAATTCCAACATTCCAATATTTAGAACAAGTTAATGGGGTCATTTTGACATTACCATTGCATTATTTTTATATTTTTAATGAACAAACTTGATTGTTAAGAGTAGTTTTAGGTTTACAGAAAAATTGAGTGGAACAGAGTTCCTGCATACCCCCCCTCCACCTCACCCCCACACTTCTCACTGTTTTTAAGATGTTACATTGGTGTGGTGCATTATTATAACCAAGGAACTAATGTTGAAACATTGTTATTAACCGAAGTCCATAGTTTGCATTAGAGTTTGCTCTTCCTGCTATGGAATTCTATGGGTTTTGACAAATGTCATGTAACTACCGTTATTATACAATATGGAATAATTCCACTGACCTAAAAATTCCCTGTTCTCTACTAGTTCAGCCCTCCCCTCACCAGCCCTTGGCAACCACAGAGCTTTTCACTGTCTCCATAGTTTTGTTTTTCCAGAATGTCCTATAGTTGGAATCATACCATATGTAGCCTTTTCAGATTGGTTTCTTTCACTTAGTGATATGCATTTAAGGTTGCTCCATGTCTTTTCATGACGGGATGGCTCATTTCTTTTTAACACTGAATAATATTTCATTGTCTGGATGGAGTCGTTTATCCATTCACCTGCTGAAGGACATCTTGGTTGCTTCCAGTTTTGGCAGTCATGAATACGGCTGCTATAAACATCAGTGTGCAGATTTTTGTGTAGATAAGTTTTCAATTCATTTGGGTAAATACCAAGGAAGACGAATGCTGGATCATATGGTAAGAGTATATTTAATTTTATAAGAAAATGCCAAACTGTCTTCTAAAGTGGCTGCACCATTTTGCATTCCCAGCAGCATGAATGAGAGTTCCTGTGGCTTCACGTCCTCACCAGCATATGGTGTTACCAGAGTGCTGGGTTTTACACTTTCTTTGGTGAGGTTTAGGCTATTTGACCACTTTCTGATTAGGCTGTTGTGTTTTCTTACTGTTAAGTCTTAAAAGTTCTTTGTATAACTTGGATGCCCATTATCAGATATGAGTTTTGCAGAATTTTCTCCCAGTCTGTGGCTTGCCTTTTCATGCTCTTAACAGTGTCTTTTGCAGAGCAGAAGTTTTTAATTTTAGTGAAGTCCAACTTCTCTTTTTTCATGAATTGTGCTTTTGCATGGAGTTTGTCATAATTGCATTTTGATATGGTTTGTTTGATGTGAGAAGAATTTTCTTCAGTGTTATTATCTGAATTTATGTTAATTTTACAGGATTAGAAATATACAAATATACATGTACTTTTTAAAGGCGGCAACATCATCTTTTATTGTAAGTTAAAGTCCTTTGTTGTCTTTATAGATTCATATTGCATTACTTTTGTTGTTATCATTATTAGTGGACTTGTTAGTAATAAGTAGCTATTTTAGCAGAAAGAGAAGTCACACTCCTTAACTTTGCCATCCAACGCTTCACGTCCTGTGTGTTAAATAAAATAATTTGTGTATAGAAATTATTGATTCGCATCAGTTTTCTGCTTCAGCACAGCTCATGGCTGGGGACTGGGTTAGTAATAATATATCAATAAAGTCATAATAAAAACTAATATATTATTTTCTCAGCTTCAACCTGGATTGTGTGGGCATCCTGTGTTTTGAACTGTTACACATTAGATGCTATGTTTTATTATTTACAGCCCTGTGCCCTTTCAAGGCCATCACAATCCCTTGTTTCAGCAAATGAAGGTTTGCACAGTGCTTCACTCACACAGCTGGGGGCTCCTTGCCTCTTACACAGATGTCTGCTGTGATACTGTAAGACACTGTTTCCTACAAGAACCTTTCCTGAATAATCATACTTAAAATTCCTCCTGTTCTCCCTCTGACCCTTTTATCTGCTTTTCACCTTTCTTGTTAGCTTGGATGCTGAAAACCCTATGGTTTTTCTGCCTGCCTGCTTAGCGTCTGACTCTTCTGGGAAACATGTTCTCCAAGAGGGCAGGGATCGCCTCTGCCTGGTACAGCAGGCTCGCTTGTACTTGTACTTAATTCACTCAGGTGAATTAACCTGAGTCACCGGTGTGCAAGCTACTTTGTCAAATTCCTTTTATGGACTTACCAAGCATGTATCCGGCACAGGCAACTTCTGTATGTTTGTTTTGGGTAATATTATCTCAAGAACAGGGCTAAACATTTCTATTTGATGCTACTATCCACCTTGTGCATTAGATCTGGCAGGTGGCTCTTTGTTCATTTCATAAATTTTAAATATTCTTAATTTTTTCTCTTGCCCAGAAGATCTTCTTTTTGGTTTATAGTAATTTTCTAATACCATTTTGTCTCTTTTAAGTTGATGTAAATTTAAAACAGAGAAAAAAAAAAATCGAGGGAAATCAGCACCCCGGTTTTCAAATCATGTGATGTGCCTGAGGCGCAGAGACCAAGATTTCCATCACCAAAAGAACTTGAAACTACGGGATATCATATGACTTGCAGGTAACTTTCAGAAGCTGATTGCTATAGTAAAGGTCCTGAAATGTCCATGTGGGGAAAAGAAAAAAAACAAAAAACAACAATAACAAAACCTCAGTTCAGCTCTGTTTAAGCCAGGCTTTCACAAATTTATTTGATCTGTTTTACTTAAAAGCGTCTTAATGTTCCTTGTATCTAGTCTTCCAAGGAATATTCTTCATAAAATGTTGCTTTTTGCATTGTTAATTTGTTGGATGAGGAAACAGTTTTACAGGCTGGCTGAAGTTAAAGGTATAGGCAGTTCTCCTTTGTTATTTGATGTGTGCAAGACTTCATGTAACAAGTCTGGCTATGACTCATGGTCAAAAAACAAAACAAAACAAAAAAACAAAACAACCAAACAAAAACGGAAAAATGACAAAACAAAACAAAAAACCCACCTCTCTTATGTCACCCTAAATAAAAGCAGAGTACAATGTAAATCGCTAATTATTCTTATGATTTCCCCAATTCCAAATGTGAATTGAAGCACATCTTAACCAGATGCAGAATACCTGGGAATGCACTCTGGAAAACACACAGAATGACTGGAAAACAATTTTTTCTCACACTATCTGTCATGTGTGAATATCACCTCTTCAGAGAGGACTTCTCCCATCTCCAATCTCAGATGGCCACTTCTCTCCAAGGCACTCTCCAGACTGTCACCTTATTTTTTGTACTCATAGCATGTGACAATAACTCCAGTAATTTTTAGTTATGCACTTGCCGTTGTCTGCTTCCCTGAGCCTATCTACTCCAGAATAATTTCCTGGAGAAGTCCCATTCACTGCTTTATACTCAGGGGGCTAGAAAATGACCCAGAGCATGGCAGGGCTCTATAAATAACTGGTGCACAAACCCAGATGCTAAGTTCTTGACTCAGGATGCAATTAAGCCACAACTTTCCTACATGAATTTAAAGTCTAACGTGTCTTAACTGGGCAGAGCATGGACCAAGCACACCAAACAGATTATCCAACTGTGAATTGAGTAAGCCTTATGTCCCTGATGTCAGCCTGTTGGAAATGCTGTGTTGAATGCTAGGGAAAACACTTGCAGCATAAATTACTGCACTCATGATCTAACAATCCTTAACAACATAGGTACATTTTATAATTTAGAGATTTCTGGCTTTTGAGTTTATTATCTATTACCCCAAGAACCATCACCTTAGTTAGACTTACATTGAGCTGATTAGTTTTGAATAGGTTCATTTAGAAAATTTAGATTCATTTTAATGAACAGTGAGGATAGTTACCTGTTTCAAGTAGACTCAATGGAATTTTAAGACTCAAATGATTCGTCTCTAATCTAGGTTATCTATTTAAATGAAAGAAGTTAAGATAACAAACTTTCCAAATATTGCTTTGATTCAATTAGTTAAAAGTAACTTTATCAGACTGTTCAAATTTTATCTATTTTTAATCAATCAGAGATGTCAACCATTAAGAAGAAAATCCCCCCCATCTCATTCAATTTCAAGTATGAAACACTTGACTTAGTGGGCAGATATGTATGTAACTTGCTTCTCTTTGTGATAGGGACTATATTGTGAGCATCTCTGTCTGCATGGGATGTGTGTTTGAGGTGGGGCTATACACATGTGGAACATTCTTTTTAAAAAAATATGTCATTGAGCTATGTCACACACCATACAACATACAAAATTCATCCATTTAAAGTGTTTATTTCAATGTTTTAAAATATATCTATAGATATGTGTAACCATAACCACCATCAATTTGAAACATTTTCATCACCTCAAGAAAAAACTCCATACATTTTAGCTGTAACTCTCCTCTCTTCCAATCTCTATACTGCCCCCAGCCCTAAGCAAGAATGAACATACTTCTTGTCTATATAGATTTTCTGTTCTGAATAATTGGTATAAATGGAATTACACAATGCATGGTCTTGTGTAGCTGGTTTCTTTCATTTAGCATAAAGTTTTCTAGTTCATCTATGTTGACACATGTATCAGTACTTCATTCCTTTCTATGGCCAAATAATATTCTATTGTGTGGATATTTCATATTTTTTATTCATTTGTCAAATGATGAGCTTCTGGACTGTGCACACTTGTTACCTTTTATGAACAATGCTGCCATAAATATTCATGTTCAACTTAATATTCACGTTCAACTTTACCTATAGGCATATGTTTTTGTTTCTCTTAGGTATATAGCTAGGAAAAGAATTGCTGTATCATAAGGTGACTCTATGTTGCATCATTTGAGGCACTACCAGACTGTTTTCCAAAGGAGTTGGACCATTTCCACCAGTCGTGTGTGAGAATTCTGACTTCTCACATATTATGCTTACCAGCACTTGTTATTATTCAACTTTTTAATTCCAGACATCCTATTGGTTGGAGGTCGTATCTCATTATACTTTGACTTGACTTAATTTAATCTGATGACTAAAAAGTACAGCACCTTTACATGTGCACATCGGCTATTTATATACCTTCTTGGTAGAAATGTATATTCTGATCTTTTGTCAACTTTTCAGCTGTGTTATTGTCTTCTTATTATTGAGTTGCAAGTATTCTTTAGATGTTCTCATACCAGTGCCTTATCTAATACATGGTCAGTAAAAGCTTTTTCTTATCCTGTGGGTTGTCTTTTCTTTTTCTTAATAGCATTCTTTAAAGTGTGGATTTTAATCTGGATGAAGTCCAATGTATCTATATTTAATTTTTTTGATTTTTGATGTCATATGTAAGAATTATTTGCCAAACACCAAGTTATGGAGATTTATTTATAAGTTTTTGCCTAATAATTTAATATTTATTGAATTTAGGCCTTTGATCCATACTGAGTTAATTTTTGTGTATGGTGTAAGGTAAGAGTCCAGTTTCATTCTTTTGCATGTGGTGGCTGTCCAGTTGTCCCAGCCTCATTTGTCGAAAAGACAATTCTTTCTCAATTCAATGGTCTTGACACCCTTGTTGAAGTTCAATTGGCCATAGGTATAGGTTTATTTCTGGGTTCTTGATTTTATTCCATTGATCTACACTGCTGTCTTTCTACACTATCCCGCTGGCTTCATCACTATTCCTTTGTAATAAGTTTTCAAACCATGAAGTGTGTATTCTACTTTGTTCCTCTTTTTCAAAAATATTTTGGCCATTCTAGGTTTCTTGGAATTTCTTGTGAATTTTATAATCAATGTGTCAACTTCTACCAAAAAGTCCACTGCAATTCTGGTAAGGCTTGTGTTTCTATTGACATTTCCTCAAGCTCAGAGACCCTCTCCAGAAAAGTCCAGTCTACTAACAAGCCCACCAAGAGCGTTCTTCATTTGTTACAGTGTTTTGATTTCTAGCATTTCTTTCATATTTTTTCTTAGATCTCTCTACTTGAATTACCTGTGTTTTTGCCTGTTAATCAAAATTTCCACTAGAATACTTGGCATATTAATCATGATTATTTTAAATTCCTGGTCTGATCATTCCAACATTCTTGCCTCATTTGACTCTGGTTTTGATGTTCTCTCTGTTCACTGTGTCTCTATTTTTGCCTTTTAGTGTGCCTTGTAATTTTCTGTTGAAAGCTGGACATGACATACTTGGTGAAAGGAGCTTCTTCAAATCAGTCTTTAGTGATGTAGAAGTGAGGTGTGGGGAGGGAAGTGCCTCACAGTCCTGGGAGCTGGTTTTGGTGTTTGGTGATTCTGTGACCTGGACTGTGACATTCACATGTGCCTCTTATCCCCTCCCCTTATGTGTGACACAATGGCTATAGGTGCCTGGAGTTGGCTATTTGCCTTCTCCCGGGTTAGATATGTTCTGATAAAACACTGATAGTTTAAGTACTGATAAAATAGTTTCTCCTGAGGCAGGAACTGTGAAAAAGCACAGAATGCTCTGACATATTTCAAGCGGGTTACTTTTCACTTTCCCTTCTTGGATTTTTCTCTGATCATCACTGTGAAGACCTGGTAGGCTCCTGGAGATAAAGCTTACAAAGTGTGGGGGCCCCCATGATTGGGTCCACCTGTGTTTTTAGCTGTCAGACTTGTCCACACTGCTGTAGAAATTTGTGAGTTATGGCTCAGGCGATCCCATCCTCTACTGGTTTTCTTTGAGGTTCTACTCACAGGCTTGTCCTCCAGTGAGCTGTAGTTCTGTGTCTTCTCCTCTGTCCTTCCAGTTTTGGGATCAGAAGACTGTCCTGTGATATCAGCATTTAATAAAAACCCCACTAACCAAAACACATGATGCAGAAGAAGAGTATGTTAGCTGTTTAAGCCAGAGTATTCCAGGAATGTAGCTGATTATTAAACTAGGTTTTACATTACCAAATACCTCAGCTCCCTTCAACATGGATAAGTCCCTATCAAACTCTACGGAATTTTCACAATCCAGGAAAAAAAAATAGCCTGTCATTATGTTTTTACTTCCTTTTTCTCCCTTTCTCAATCAATTCATCAACACATGTTTATGAAGAATAAGACTCTGGCTAGACGTCTTTGTCCTAGGATGACTTTGGTAATGAACCTTCCTCCTCCTCATGAATTTATAGAAAGAAACCCTGAAAAAGTTTTAATTATATCCATCAGCCTAACTGACTATGTAGAAAAATCCCTAACCTCAGGACCACATCTCCAAAGAAAGCAACTATTAATTAGAATCTGTTGGTGCAGACAGATAGGGAGCTATAATTCTCAGGTGTGCAGTGCTCCTATTGCTCTAGGTTAGTTTTCTCTTGTTTGAAAGTTATGATCTTAAGAAGAAATAGGAATCAATTACACTTTTAATAAATCAAATAAAAATTAAGACTAAATACTATTTTTTTAAGAAGATATACAGTGGTCTTAGGACACTACAAGTCAGAAAATTTTTAAATCATGTGTGCTGAAACTCCTCTTTAATAAAGAGTTTAAATAGAGATGTGAAAGATGAAAACCTAAATTGTGTGGAAATGTACATACTGACCCCAATTTAAAAGGCCAGGGTTGGAAAGTCTTTTCCCTGAAAGTAATGAGCCTGCTGCACCAATAGGCCTTGAAACCTCAGAAAATAAATTAGTGGAGGGAGTTTGCAAGTGCAGAATCTGCTGAGCACTTCATAAGAAGATTAGTGTATAGTACATCCATAATCAGTGAAAACATCTTGGTGTTACGTTTATCAAATCTCCTCATTAAATTAATATATTAAGAAGCTTTAATTTTCAGTTACTCTTAATGCTTTTTAAAATAAAATAATTGTAAGGTATGATATATGCTTTTTTCTTGAAGATTGCGTATATTTTTATTTTTAGACATTATACCTGCCATAGTTTGGACATGGTTTGTTACAACCAAATATCACCTTAAAATTACATTGAGATACCATCTCACACCAGTTAGAATGGCTATCATTAAAAAAATCTGGAGACAACAGAGGCTGGAGAGGATGTGGAGAAATAGGAACACTTTTACACTGTTGGTGGGAGTGTAAATTAGTTCAATCATTGTGAAAGACAGTGTGGCGATTCCTCAAGGACCTAGAAATAGAAATTCCACTTGACCCAGCAATCCCATTACTTGGTATATATCCAAAGGATTATACATCATTCTATTATGAAGACACATGCACACGAATGTTCACTGCAGCACTGTTTACAATAGCAAAGACCTGGAACCAACCCAAATGCCCATTGATGATAGACTGGATAGGGAAAATGTGGTACATATGCAACATGGAATACTATGCAGCCATAAAAAACGATGAGTTCGTGTCCTTTGTAGGAATATGGATGAATCTGGAAAACACCATTCTCAGCAAACTGAAGCAAGAACAGAAAACCAAACACTGCATGTTCTCATTCATAGGCGAGTGCTGAACAATGAGAACACATGGACACAGGGAGGGGAACATCATACACTGGGGTGAGTTGGGGGTAGGGAGCTAGGGGCGGGACAGTGAGGAGGTGGGAGATTGGGGAGGGATAACACTGGGAGAAACACCTGATGTAGGTAACGGGGGGATGGAGACAGCAAACCACCATGGCATGTTTGTACCTATGTAACAATCCTGCAAGAGCTGCACATGTACCCCAGAACTTAAAGTACAATTGAAAAAAATATATCTAATCCTTGATGGTGGCTGGCAAGATGGCCAAATAGGAACAGCTCGGGTCTGCAGCTCCCAGTGAGATCAACGCAGAAGGTAGGTGATTTCTGCATTTCCAACTGAAGTACCCAGCTCATCTTATTGGGACTGGTTAGACAGTGGGTGCAGCCCATGGAGGGTGAGCTGAAACAGGGTGGAGCATCACCTCACCTGAGAAGCACAATGGGTGGGGGAACTCCCTCCCTTAGCCAAGAAAAGCCTTGAAAGATTGTGCCGTGAGGAATGGTGCACCCTGGCCCACATACAACGCTTTTCCCATGGTTTTCACAACCCACACCCGGGAGATTCCTTGAGTGCCTACACCACCGGGGGCTGGGTTTCTGGCACAAAACTGGTGGCCATTTGGGCAGACACCGAGCTAGCTGCAGGAATTTTTCTGTCATACCCCAGTGGCACCTGGAACACCATCAAGACAGAACCATTTACTCTCCTGCAAAGGGAGTTGAAGCCAGGGAGCCAAGAAGCCTAGCTCAGTGGATCCCACCCCCACAAAGTTCAGCAAGCGAAGACGCACTGGCTTCAAATTCTCACTACCAGCACAGCAGTCTGAAGTCGACCTGGGTAGCTGGAGCTTGATAGGGGTGGGACATGCACCATTACGGAGGATTGAGAGGCCGTTTTCCTCTCACAGGGTAAACAAAGCCGCCAGGAAGTTCGAACCGAGAGGAGCCCACTGCAGTTCAGCAAAGCCACTGCAGCCAGACTGCCTCTCTACATTTCTCCTCTCTGGGCAGGAGAGCTCTGAAAGAAAGGCAGGAGCCCCAGTTAGTGGCTTATAGATAAAACTCGCATCTCCCTGGGACAGAGCACCTGAGGGAAGGGGTGGCTGTAGGCACAACTTCAGCAGAGTTAAACATTCCTGCCTCCCAGCTCTAAAGAGAGCACTGGATCTCCCAGCACAGTGCTTGAGCTCTGCTAAGGGACAGGCTGCCTCCTCAGGTGGGTCTCTGACCCCCATGCCTCCTGACTAGAAGAAACCTCCCAGCAGGGATCAACAGACACCTCATACAGGAGAGCTCCAGCTGGAATCTTGTGGGTACCCCTCTGGGATGAAGCATCCAGAGGAAGGAACAGGCAGCAATCTTTGCTGTTCTGCAGCCTCCACTGGTGATACTCAGGCAAATAGAATCTAGAGTAGACTTCCAGCAAACTTCAGCAGACCTGAAGCCAAGGGGCCTAACTGTTAGAAGGAAAACTAACAAACAGAAAGGAAGAGCATCAACATCAACAAAAAAGATGTCCATACCAAAGCACCATCCAAAGGTCACCAGCATCAAAGACCAAAGGTAGATAAATCCACGAAGATGAGGAAAAACCACAAGGTACCAGAATTTCTGGAACACAGCTAAAGCAGTGTTTAGAGGGAAATCTATAGCACTAAATGCCCATGGGAGAAAGTGGGAAAGATCTAAATTCGACAGCCTAACATGACAATTAAAAAAAACTAAAGAAGCAAGAGGAAACAAATTCAAAAGCTAGCAGAAGACAAGTGATAACTAAGATTGGAGCAGAACTGAAGGAGATAGAGACAGGAAAACCCCTTCGAAAAATCAATAAATTCAGGAGCTGGTTTTTTTTTTTTTGAAAAGATTAACAAAATAGACCACTAGTCAGAGTAATGAATAAGAAAAGAGAGAAGAGTAAAATAGACACAATAAAAAATGATTAAGAGGATATCACCACTAATTCCACAGGAATACAAACTACCATCAGAGAATATGATAGACACATTTATGCAAATAAACTAGAAAACCTAGAAGAAATGGATAAATTCCTGGACACACACATTCTCCAAAGACTAAACCAGGAAGAAGCTGAATCCCTGAATAGACCAATAACAAGTTCTGGGGAATTGAGGCAGTAATTAATAGCCTGCCAACCAAAAAAAAAAAAAAAGCCCAGATTTTGGAAATAGATTCTTGGCCAAATTCTACCAGCGGTGCAAAGAGGAGCTGGCACCATTCCTTCTGAAACTATTCCAAACAATAGAAAAAGAGGGACTCCTCCCTAACTCATTCTATGAGGCCAGCATATCCTGATACCAAAACCTGGCAGATACACAACAAAAAAGGAAAATTTCAGGCCAATATCCCTGATAAACATCGATGTGAAAACCCTCAATAAACTACTGGCCAACCAAATCCGGCAGCATATCAAAAAGCTTATCCATCAGGATCAAGTAGGTTTCATCCCTGGGATGCAAGGCTGGCTCAGTATATGCAAATCAATAAACAGAATTCATCACATAAACAGAACCAATAACAAAAACCACATGATTATCTACATAGATGCAGAAGAGGCCTTCAACAAAATTCAACAGCTCTTCATGCTAAAAACACTCAATAAACTGGATATTGATGGAACACATCTCAAAATAATAGAGCTGTTTATGACAAACCCACAGCCAGTATCATACTGAATGGGCAAAAATTAGAAGCATTCCCTTTGAAAACTGACACAAGACAAGAATGCCCTCTCTTACCATTCCTATTCAACATAATATTGGAAGTTCTCACCAGGGCAATCAGGTAAGAGAAAGAAATAAAGGGTATTCAATTAGTGAGTGAGGAAGTCAAATTGTCTCTGTTTGCAGATGACATGATTATATATTTAGAAAACCCCATCGTCTCAGCCTAAAATCTCCTTAAACTGAGGGTGAATGAGTTCTCCCTCCATTAGCTCCCACGAGAGTTGGTTTTTAAAATGAACCTGACATCCCCACCTGCTTCCTCTCACACCCTGTGATCTCTGCACACTGGCTCCCTTACATCTCTGGCAGAACTAGAAGCCACTCGAGGGTCTCACCAGACGCCCAATCTTGAGCCTTCCATCAAGCAGAATTGCAAGCCAAATAAACCTCTTTTATTTATAAACTACCCAGCCTTAGGTATTCCTTATAGCAACTCTAAGTGGACTATGATAATACTTATTTTGGGGAAAAAAAAGGGAATAAATGAAACACTCATACAGTCCTGATGGGAGGACAACCACTTTGGAAAGTTGTTTAGCATTATGCACTTCTATTGTTCATCTCTCTCCTCTCTCTCTCTCTCTCTCTCTCTCTCTCTCTCTCCATCATCTATCTATATCATAGTCTACAATTTTACTCCTAGTTTTACGTCAAACAGCTCCAAGATTCATAACCCCAAACTGGAAAGAATCCAAACCTCCAACACTAGAATGCTCAGGTACCTTGGTGTGTATCCATATGCATGGCATGACATGGTCATATGACATGATGTATGACATGCCCTAATAGGACGTGAAGTGACGTGATATGAATGCTGTAACATGACGCAGGGTAGAGCACAACAGTGAGAGTGAGCACACTCCGGCTCCATTACACGGAAGAATCTCGAAAGCATGATGTTCAGCAACAGACACCAGACAGAAAGGAGCACACACTGTTTTACTCATATAAAGTTCAAAACTGGCAGCACAGGCCTGTGAATTAGAAGCCAGCAAAGTGATTTTCTCTTGCAGTCATTGGGCAGGAACACACAGGAATGTTGGCAATGTTAGCTCTCATGACTTGGATGGCTTTCCAGAAGTGGTCATTTATGATTATTCATTTAACTCACCAAGCTGTACATTTATGATCTGTTCACTTCTACTTATGGCTTATGATATGATCATTTTGGTTTAACAATGTTTTAAAAATGAGTAAGAGAGTTAATTTAAAAGGTTATGATGAGGCCAGGGCACAGGGGTTCAGAAGGATCCAGGTACAATGAGCCATTTGGAGAACTTTGCTTTTTGCTCCGAGAAAAATGGGAGCCATTGGAGAGCCTTGAGTAGAGGAGTAAAATGCTCTGATTTATGTTTGTTACAATGATCATTCTGGCTGCTGTGATAAAAATATACTACGGGTTGAGATGAGAGAACAGGGTGAGGTGAAGAGCGTGTGCATTGCCAATTTTGATGCATTTTGCTGAACTGCTCTCCCTAGAATCTGCAGCTTCCCCACATCATCCTCTGCACAGTGGGCTCTCCAGATGTTGAATATTTGCTCATTTGATGAGGAAAAGCAATAGCTGAAGGCAGTTTTAATTTACATTTCTTGCATTAGGGGTGGAATTTATCTTCTTTTCACATATTTGAGAGCCATCTGCAATCCTTCTCTATCAACTGTCTGCATATCCATGCCCATTTTTTTCTATTGATCCATCAATATGTTTTCTCTTACATATTTGGGCATACCCATTGCATATAAAGGGAATTAAGCATCATCTGTGATTTGAGCTACAGCTACATTTTTATTTCTGGAATTAAACTTAAAAAGGGCTTCCCCACTCAAAGATTATTATAAAAATAATGCCAATAGTAATCTGAAAACTCAATGTTTTCTTTTAGTACTTTTGTAATTTGTTTTTTCTTAAAGCTTAAATCATGGTTTTATTTACAATTTATTTTTGGCATAAAATTTTCAGAAAACAATCTGAAGTGTTTTTTTTTTTCCATGATCAGCAGAGTATTAAGGAACATAATGGATTTTTGAAATCCATTGCCTGGTTTGAATTCTAGCTCTGCCAATCTCTAGCTCTGGAAGGCTGGGCAATCACTTAATGACTCTGTGCAGCTTGTTAACTGGAAAGTGAGGATAACACTAATATCTACTTTTGAGAGTTGTTTTAATGATTAAATTAGTTCATAAACATCAGTTAAGACACACGGAACAGTGTCCATGCATATAAACATTCAATGAACACTAATATGATTTCCATTAATTGAATTAATGAGTTAATTGTGTATCCAACAATCCCCACTTAATTTGTTGTTCTACTAATAGCAAATCATAGCTTTAGATTAAGTTTTGGACTTTTCAGTCTTTTTTATGGATCGTGATTACTAGTCATGAACTGGTATCACATTATTTGATTTATTGTAGCTTTAAAGTGAACTCTACATTAAGAACAAGAAGCAATTTTCTCCCCCACTGTTTTCTTTTGCAAAATGCTCATGGACATTGCTACTTGTCTATTTTTATACATCCTTTAAAACAAGCCTGTTAACAAAAAACAAATCCTGATGCTATTTTACTAAATCATGTTGTTTGTGAATTAACATGGGAAAAATTGAAATGTTTGTGGTAATAATAATTTCTGGACAAGTATGTGCTGTATCTTTTAGTCTCTCAAGAGGGTTTTCCAGATTTTCATGTATTGAAATTGTATCTGCCACCTTAATTTTATTCCTCAACATTACAGCTCCTTATTACCAAGAGAGGCAGAGCGTGCATTGCTGTGCCTGCCCAGTGCCTTTCTGGGCACTGCTCTGTGTGCCAGCCCAACCGCCCAGCCCACCTGGCCCTGCCCAGGGCTTAGTCACCTGCCTTCCTCACAGCCTGGTTTGTGTTTGGCTTTGTATAAGGAGAGGTGTCAATGACAGGTGACCGCAGCATCCCTGTATTTCCCCTGCGGACCTGGTGCTAAGATTTGGGAAGTGACTGAGCATCTCTGTGACTAGAGCTTCCTGGCTGGGCGTCGTTTTTCCTTGACCCAAGCTCCATGGACATTATTCTCCCCCCCTGCTCTCTGGGGTCCAGGGGTGGGACAACTTCTTCTTATATCTTAATATTCTTTGTTGGTTTGTTTTTATTCTCTGAATCACTCCTTTATACATTCTCTCTGAACCCCCAGCTGATGTGTCCTCTGCTTCTTGTTAGTACCGTAAAAGTCATAAATATTTTTCATCACATTGTCTAAACAATCGTTTGTATACATAAAGGATATGAATGTCTATAAGCTTATTTTTTTATTTAGCCTCCTTCTTCATATTTCTTATTATTTAAAGTATTTGTTCTGTTGGCCTTAAGTTTTTCTGATAACATCATTATTAAATAAAGATATTTTTTCTTCTTTCTTTCAGTTTTATCTTTTCTTGATTTATTTTTCTTTTTTCTTTTCTTGGGGCGTTGGGGGAAGGAAGATTTATTTGGCTGGGAGCAAGGAGGCATAGTTGCCTCACAGCCAAGCTCCTCTAACAAAGGAAACCTGAGCCTTTATGTAGGCTCACAACTCTAGATATTACATGTGAAAGGGTCATGGGTTTACAGTTTTAGAAAGTACAAGTGAGGGGGGTCGTGGTTGATGAGGTAGGTGTGGGGGGCTTGAGCAAGATTGAATGGGAACTATAGAGGGTGTTTCTCCGTATTGCCCCCACCCTTAAGATCTCAGGTGATCTTAAGGGTAACCTCCAGGCCACTGAACTCATGCCTGCTATGTCTCAACTTTACTTCCTCCTTCTTTGAGACAAGAAACAGGAAAGAGAGGTTTCTTTCCTCACCTCCCCCCCTTTGAGAACCTCACTTACTAGTGATAGTGGGGCTTCTCATTCTCAACCTCACTATTTGGGTCATTCTGTGAGATCGATCAACAGTGATGACGTTTTCTGATGAACTACAGTGGTAACAAACCTTCTAATTATTTGGAGAAACAAGGGTAGCAAGCAGGGGAGTCGTAAGCAAGTACCTATTACCAATAGTATACCTATGATGAGGGTTTTGAATCCTCCCAAGGATGAGGACCAACCTCCAAATAAAGGCTCAGGGTTCAATCCATGCCACAGTTGCATGGGCATGTACGCCAGTTTTGTCATGTCATTTGCAATGTTTCTTACCCACGCAGTATGGGTACACATAGGACATTCATCCAAAGCTTCCCGCCATTCTAAGTCTGTCATGAGGGCTAACATGATTAAAATAGGAATCAACATTTTACGCCAGGCATGGGCAAAGAATGTGCTTCAAGGAACAGCAACAACGACAGCATAACAGTAGAACAGTGAATATTACTGGAATAGCACCAGGCATTAAGATTTAATTTAAACTTACTTACCCGACAAGGACTGCTCAGGCTTCGGCCATGCGTTGACTAGTCAGCTTCAAGTTGTGTGACCAGAGCAGAGTTCGATGAGTCCTCAGGATTAATCACATTTGAGACAGAACTGGACTGGTCTTGGTCCTTGTCCTTGTTGATGATGCACCTCAAAGTCAGCCTGGTAGGGCGCTCTGGATCTGGTGGGCTAGTCTTGATTTATTTTTAAGTCCCTCTCCCCAGTTCCAATTAGATTGGCTAATATCGTCACACAAAATCAAGTGGAAGGAATAGTATTCATTCTTGCTTTTGATTTTACTAAAAGTGCTTCTAGTGTCTTTCCATTAGAAAGACCATGGCAATGGCAGCTTGGATCATCCAACACCTGCCCAGATGCAGGATGCCTTTCACAGAGTGCTGCTGGGATCAACGCCTAGGGAAGAAAGAGGAAGGGGGAGGTACTCAGCCAAGAAAAACCCAAAGACCAGCATTAGCCAGCTTCACAGGGCATCCTGGAGCTATCACGGGTCCACTGAGTTGGTTCCCAGTGAGGCCAGGTGGTTGGGCTTTTGCAGCAATCATTCCAGGGGAGCTTCTGCAGAAGCCATGGTTGGGTGTGTGGTCCTCTGCCACTACAGGAGACACTGCCTGATGGATTAAGAGCTGTCAGCCTCCCCACAGCTGGAAACAAGAGCTTCCTGGGCACACCCCATAGTCCACTCCTTCCTCTGTTTGGATCCCTTCTTCACAAACATTTAGGACTAGTTTCTCTGCAATTCTAGTGGGCCTCTTTTCCTGGGAAAGATAATGTCATGACAATTAGTAGGATGGCACCAAGAGCCTGCCCCTGCAGCTGGCCTTCAGGCTGCCACAGATGCTCAATATCTCCCTGCCCCACCACCTGTTCTGGATCCCCCTCACCTGCAGCTAACACCTCTTCTGGTCCTAGTGACTTTCCTGGGAGAAAAAGCAGATCCTCAGTCCTGAGAATATGAACACTTGGTCACTCTGCTCTTTGGAGCCTGGGATCGGTGTCACTGTCCATTTTACCATCGCTATCAGGCCAGGGCGAGCCAGAGAGCCCCAGAATCAGTCACCTGGATTTGAACTGCATCCTTTATCACCCAGGAGCAGCTGGACCCCCTCCTGATGATCAGGAGCAATTGCCCTGGATGCAATGGCAAATCCTCTTTTTGGCTGCTGGTCCCTGGAAATGAAGAACCAGACCTAAAGTGCCCAGACAGTGGCCATTGCTTGTATGAGCTCAGTGGAATGTTTACTCTTCCCATGTTGGATGTGTTCTTCCTTTGGTACCAGGATCTTTATTCATGCACAGCCCAGAGCTGAGAAAACGTGAACTGCCTCTCCCATGTGAGTCATTGGGAGTGATGATAAATGAGTTTGTTCCTGCTTTCAGAACCCCAGAGGCCTGCTTTATGATTTGACCGTGGTGTTGACCATGAAATTAACATGATATCTGCTCCCACTTCTAATATTTCTAATACTGTTTAGTCTGTTGGATCATCTGGCCCAAGTTGCAACTGCACCGTAGCCTGAACTGCTGCAGTGCCTTTTCATTTGGGGGCCCCACGAGAAGCAGGGATCCTTTTGCATTGCCTGAAATGTGAGTTGAAGCAGTATTCTCAAGCACCGCACATACTGTTCCAAAAGACACACAGGTCTGCCAGGTGGTGCACTTTCCTGTGGTGGAAAAGTGAAATGTCACAACTTGTCCTTTCTTTTAGATAAAGTGTCCTGACCACTAGACTCCTAAGAGTTTGACTAAAGTGGCATGTGCCTGGATTTATGTAGGGCTTATCTGTCACACTCTGGAGTATGTGTGGATTACCACGTCATCCAACACTGTAGCCTCTTCTTCTTGGCTTGATTAACACAATGCCATAGAAAGTTGGCCTTTGATGTCCAGATGGCCCAGTCCTCTTATATTGCCCTGAGAGGAAACTGTAAATATGTGCTATTGTCAGTGTCACGTGCATGCAAACTTTCTGACTGCTATGGTTTCCACATTTGTCCCCTCCGAAACTTATGTTGAAATTCAGTTGCCATTATGATGTTGTGAAGAGTTTATTATGCTGTGAGGGCTCTGCCCTCATGGGTGGAATTTGTGCTGTTCTAAAAGGGCAAGTTTGGCCACCACTTGCTCTCTCTTACTCTCTTGTCTTCCTCCAGGTGATGATGCAGCAAGAAGGCCCTCACCAGATGCCAGCCCCTCAATCTTCGAATTCCCAGCCTCCAGAACTGTGAACCAATACACTTCTGTTCTTTATAAGTTATCTAGTCTCAGGTACTCTGTTAAAGTCACACAAAATGTACTAAGACACTGATGTACTTTTCTGATTCAGATGCGAATGCATTGCTAGATGGATGGTATTTTATGATGCACCTGCAGCCAAAGTTAACCTGCTTGGGTATGGGCAGGGCACAGCACTTGGGGTCAACTTGCATTAAGCTTGCAAGGAACTACTATTATCTTTCCAAAGTAATCTGATTTTTCCTTAGGACCAGAAAGATAAAGTAAATAGAGACAAGGTAGGATCACTATCACTACCCTGGTATACTTTAGCTCTTTAAGTGTGTTGCTAATTCCTGCCATCCTTGGGTGATATATATATATATATATATATATGTGTGTGTGTGTGTGTGTGTGTATATATATATATATATATATATACACACACACACAACCCAATTATATAATTTTCTATCTTGTCTGAGATGAGGATTGAGTACAGTTTTATAGTCTCCCACTTGGCTTTTCAGCTATTACATCTCTGACCACAAATGCAAAAGACCCAATGTGGGGCTTGCTCCGGTGGCCTAGTATGTCTTTTCCAAATATGTTCTAGGCACTTGGCGGGTCTGTAGAGTCAATGAATCTATTTCAAGCAGGACATCAGCCAAGATCACATGACTGCACTCCAGCCTGGGTGACAAAAGCGAGACTCTGTTTCAAAATAAATAAATAAAATTAAAAATACATGAAAATCATAAACTTATATGTTTCTAATCATATAAACTCAAAAATTTTCTTTAAAAAATTAGGCAAGTATGTTGATAAAGTGGAAAAAATTTAGAACTTTAGCTAGATATTTTTATCATACTATTCTTAGAAAGGAGATAGATCTAGCAAACTGGAACAAAAACATTTTTTGCAAATTTAATAAGCTTAATCTGACATTGGCCTCTTGGATATACTCAACACTAAAAGAACACACAATGTTCTAACAATGCATGAAACAGTCATCTAAAAATATTTAACCACAAAGTAAGTTTTAACAAATACCAAATAAATTAATATTATTGACAACATACATACCCCAAAATCTAATGAAATTGCAAAAAAAAAAAAAAAGTTAAAATGCATTTGTAAATTTTAAAACACAGGTAAAAGCATTTATAAATGAAATAAATAATTTTAATAAAAATGAGAAAAAATGCGAACAGACACACTCCATCATTTTGTGTAGCATACAGATGAAGGTACCTCTCTTTACAGCCACAGCCTTCTAAAATGGTCCACAGCCACAATCTTAATTACCACAAAAAATGCCCAAACACAAAAGCGATTTTTCTGTGGTTCGTAGGGTCGTATTTGAGGAATGCTTTCAACTCTTCCTCCCTCACCTCCTTCAATACCCGTGCAATCTCACTGCCCACCTGGAATCCCCCAAAGGAGTCACTTTCCTCTGTATGTTCCATCTAGCAATGCTCTCCTCTCCTCCCTCCTCCACAGTCAACCTCTACCTTCAGCCTGGACTGCACTTCCATCCTCTGCGAAACTTCTCTGACCTCTTCCAAGAGTCAGAGGTCCCTCAACTCTACAAACCCTGCTTCTCATTCACGGACCCACTACCAACACCTCCACAGTGCCTGGCACACACGGGGCATCAAATTCATGTTTGCTGGGTATGTGAATCTAAAAGGAGTTGCTGAATCTGGAATGCAGCTATGAATCTTAGAGACCCCCCAAATCACTTGAGCAGCCTGATTGTATCTGCAAGGACGCAGCAGAGCAGTGAACAGACAGATGGCTCCCCAGGCCAGCTTCAGGGCTCCAAGTTTTACCTGAGAATGCTTTGCTGGACGTTGCATGTGACAAGGATGGTCACTGTACTACCCTCACCAGCCTCAGGCCCTGGAATAGAGGAGCAGCCCAAACCACCTTGCAGCTGAAACCCTTCCATGGATGCCAGATGCGAGGGGAGGTCAGTGCGGACTCTGCTAAGTCACACATTCCCTTTCATCCATTAGACACCACTAGGACCCATAGTGGTTATCAAAGGCAAAGGGAGGTCTTTGATTCAAGGCAGGCTTGCACCTGGTCTAAAGTGTGTGGAAAACCAGTTCACCTGCTTCAAGATGATTGTCATTTTCTGTTTGACAACTTTTGTTTCATTGGCTCAAGAAGGGAGGTTCTAAGCAAGATGACCAGGAGAAAGCCTCTAAAATAGGCTGCATCACACAGCACTCCTGACCACAATGTCTGTCCTACTAAGGACCTAGTGGCAGAGGACGGAGCAGGCTGGTCCGCTGTCTGCACAGATGCAGTGATTTCCTTTGACATCAGAAACTGAGAAGCAGGGATGGCTGGTGGGAGCACTGAGGGCCGCAGGTTGGCTGTAGCCAGGAGGCAGAGCCAGCTGGGTGGCGAGGACCTGCAGGCCCCCATCTTCTTGCACAGTGCCTCTCACCACAGCAAAGAGCTACAAGACAACTGGACTGTTTGTTTGTGAGGGAGGGCAGAGGCAACAGAAGTGGCAAATTGGGCATCACTTTGATGTTCTCACAGCATTCCTTTTCTTCACACAATAGCGCTTCCTGATCATGTGAATTCTTTCCATTCACATTTAAAATCCTTACACTTCAGTGTTCATATTTAAAACGGAACTGGTGAGACTTGAAACTTTATTATTTCCAGTAAAAGTCAATCCAAGACATTTTATGTTTTAATGTTCTTTGTTGAGATACTTATATTTTGTTCTCTTTCCGTTTCCTTAAAATGGTTGGTGCTACTGTTTTCTTTGAAGATTCTTATATTTTGGGACATTGTTGTTACTTTATTTTCCCCAATTCATCTTTCATTAAATCACAGAAATTCTCTCAAGTATTTATTGAAAACCAATAAATACTAAGTGTCTCATATAATAATTTTTTATTGATCAGATTACTTCTAAAATATGCAGTGTTCTTTCTCTCAGATGCATGTGCACTAATTGTTATTTTGCTCTCTTTTTTTTCTTTTTTTATAATTCTTTAAGAAATTGTAGGATTTCAATAAATATTTGTTGGATTTAATTTTGGCACACAAAAAGTTCATAAGAGAAAAACGACATTTCAGATTTACAAGCAATCTTGAGAACCACGAAACTGGCTTTTTGAACGCAGACAGGACAATAAGATAAATGGAAACAACAAACTGCTGAAAAGACAGGGGCAAGATTAAGACATAGAGTCCTTATCAGTTTTCTTTTGCTTATTTATTTGTTTACACAAATAATGCTAAGCTGTTACCAGCTTAAAATAATGGGTTATAGGGTAGTATGTGCAAGCCTCATGGTAACTTCAAACAACAACAAAACACAAAAACATACAAAAGATAAAAAGCAAGAAAGTAAATTATATTATCAGAGAAAATCACCTTTACTGAAAAGAAAATAGTAAGGAAAGAAAGAAGGAAGAGAAGACCACAAACAACCAGAAAACAAATGACAAAATGGTAGGAGTAAGTCCTTCCTTATCCAGAATAATATTGAATGTAAATGAACTACAGTCTCCAGTGAAAATTGTAAACTGGCTGAGAGGATTTTTTAAAAAGGACCATTGATCTATTGCCCGCAAGAAACACATTTCACCTATAAAGACACACATGGAATGAAAAAGGGATGTAAAAATATATTTTATACCAATGGAAACCAGAAAAGAGCAGGAGTAGTTATATATATACGAGACAAAATAGATTTCAAGATGAAAACTGTAAAGAAACAAAGAAGGTCACTATGTAATGATAAAGGAGTGAATTCAGAAAGAAGATAAAACAATTTTAAGTATATATGCACCCAACACTGGAGTAGCCCGATACATAAAGCCAACATTGTTAGGGCTAAAGAAAGACATAGACTTCAATACAATAACAGCTGCAGCCTTCAACACTCCACTTTCAGCATTGAGCAGATCTTTACAACAGAAAATCAGCAAAGAAATACCAGAATTAATCTGCACTATAGACCAAATGTATCTAATGAGACCACTGTAGAACAAATGGATCCAAGAAACATCAGACTTAATCCACACTGTAGACCAGACGGATCTAAGTGTTACGGAACATTTCATCCAGTGGCCACAGGATGCACATTCTTTTCCTCAGCACATGAATCATTCCAAGGACAGAGCATATGTTAGGTAACAAAATTAGTCTCAAAACACTCAAAAGACTGAAATAATATCAAGCATCCTCTCTGACCACAGTGGAATAAAACTAGAAATAAATAACCAGAGGAATTTTGGGAGCTATGAAAGTTTATAGAGGCATAGTTACTTTCATGATACAATGGCTACACATTGCATGTCTATATCAAAATATGTCATATGCCCTATAAATATATACACCTACTATGTACCCACAAACTGTTTTTCTTTTTAAGTTAAAAAAATTACCTTGAAAACCTTTAAAAATGTTTATTGGCTATTTTTTCCAAAGCAGTTAGTCAAGTATTTTGTTTATTTTTTATTTGAATTATTTGCCTTGTTCTTGTTGATTTTTCTTATTGATTTTTTTTGAGATTCTTTATATGTTCTGGATATGACTTTTCTGTCAAGACATAAACCATATGTATGTATGTATATAAACGTATCTATAATTTGATGATCAGAAACTCTTCTATTCCAATTAACCCATTTTCATTTTATGATCTGCACTTGTAAATTTGTCTATTTTTCTTTATTTCTCCTTTTTTATTAAAATCATCTATTTTATACATATATGTATCACATGTATATAAAATACACACACATACATACATATATACTTACACACATACACACAAACCCCGCTTTACCCAAGGTATTGTCTTAGTTAGGTTGCCATCACATGGTACCATATGCTGCATGGCTTACAAACAACATCACTTTGTTTCTTACAGTTTTGGAGGCTGACAAGTCCAAGATCAAAGAACCAGCAGACTCAGGGTCTGGTGAGGGTCCTTCTCCAGGCTGCGGACTGTCCTCTTCTCCCTGTATCCTCACACGGTGAAAGGGGAAAGGGGTATCCCTGAGGACTCTTTAATAAGAGCACTAACTCCATTCCTGAGGACCCTGCCTTCATGGCTACATACCCTCCAAATGCTGCTTTTCCTAATACTGTAGCTTGGGTGTCCAAATTTCAGCATATACATTTAGCTAGGACAAATAAATTCAGTCCATAACAGATGTAACTTATACCATGTAATTTATTCATTTAAAACATACAATTTAATTTATTTCAAATACAGAGTTGTGCAACCATCTCTTCAGTTAATTTTAGAACATTCTTTTCTCCCCTCAGATAGGTGCCAATGGGTGTGTCTTACCCATTAGCAGTCACTGTCGCTCCCTTCAGCATCACCAGCCTTAGCCAGCCACTGACGCTTTTCTGTGTGTGGCTGGCTTCTTCCACTTTGTATGATGTGTAAAGTACATCTACTAAATAATATTCCATATGGAATCAAGTGCATATACTACATTCTATCTGTCCACGAAGCAATTTATTGACATTTGAATTGTTTCCATTTTTTTGCTTTTACAAACAAAGTTTATATGGACATTCTTGTACAGACCTGTATGAAAATGTGTTTTTTCTCTTAGATAAGTTCCAAGGAGTTCAATAGTAGGGTCATATGATATCTCTGTGTTTAACCCTCTGTAAAACTGCCAGGTTGTTTACAAGGTGGCTGTACCTTTCTATATTCCTTCCAATAATGGCTGAGGGTTTTGATTTCTCTGTAACCTTTGCTATTATATTTTTGATGTTGGTCATCCTAGTGAATGTGAAGTTGTATTTCATTATTGTTTTGATTGGCATTTCCCTAATGACTAACGATGTTCAGCATCTTTGCTTGAGTTTCTTGGCTATTTGTATATCTTATTTGGAGACACTGTTTTTCATATATATTTTCCCATTTTTAATTGTATTATTTTCTTTATATTACTTTTCATAGAGTTGACCTTCGAACAATACAGTTTAAACTGCATGGGTTCACTTATACGTGAATTTTCTTCTCTCTCTACAACCCCTGAGACAGCAAGACCAACCAGCCCTTTTCCTCCTCTTCCTCAGCCAACTCAGTGTAAAGATGAGGAAGATGAACACCTTTATGAAGATCCAATTCAATTCCACCTAATAAATAATATTGTCTCTTAATCAGTTCAACTTAATAAATGACAAATAATATTCTCTTTTTTATGATTTTCTAAACATTTTCTTTCTCTAGCTTACTTTATTGTGAAAATACAGTATATAATGTGTAACATATAAAATCAGTGTTAATTGACTTTTTATCAGTAAGACTGTCAGTCAACAGTAGGATATTAATAATTAAGTTTTGGAAGAGTCAAAAGTTTTACACAGATTTTTGACTGTGTAGGGGCATTATTAAAGGGTTAACTATATTAGTCCCTAAGATATGATTTTCTAATATTTTCTTCCATTCTGTGGCTGTCTCTCACTTTCTTAATGGATTCTTCAAAGCCCACAAGTTTTTAATATTGAAGAATTCTGTTTTATCATTTTCTTTTTCTAAGAGTTTTATAGTTTTAGCTCTTATAGTCAGGTCTTTGATACACTTCAGTTAACTTTTTATATATAGTTTGAGGTGAACATCCAACTATTCCAGCATCAGTAGTTGAGAATACTGTTCCCTCCCCTATTTGTTTTGGCACTATTGTCAAAAATCACTTGACAATAAATGTGAATATTTACTTCTAGGCTCTCAGTTGGATTCTATTAATCTGTGTGCTTCTCCTTACACCAGTGCTGACTGCCAGTGCTATGCTTTTCTGATTACTCCAGCCGTGTAGGAAGTTTTGACCTTGGGAAGCCGAGTCCTTCAGCTTCATTCTTCTGTTGTAAGCTTGTTTTGACTATTCTGGATCCTTTGAATTCCATATTAATTTTTGTCTTCTAAATTCCTGCAAAAATAATAGCTGGGATCATGACAGATATTGTGTTGAATCTGTAGATCAATTTGGGAAATACCATCTCAATAATATTAATTCTTCATATCCAAGTCCAAATGATATGTTTTTATTTTTTTAGGTCTTTTTAAGTTTCTTTCGACAATGTTTTATGGTTTTCAGAGGAAAGATTTAAATTTATTTTGTTAAATTAATTTTGATTTGATTAATTTCATTTTGTTAATTATTTTGTTAATGTTGATGCTTTTTCAAGTGGAATAGTTTTTTACTTAATTTTTAGGCTTTTCATTACTAAGTCAAAAAATACTATTGATTTTGGATGTTGACGTTAACAAAATTCTTCATTAGCTGTAACACTTTTCAGTAGTTTCCTCAGGATTATATTTATAAGATTATGTCATCTACAAATAAAGGTACTTTTACTTCTTTCTTTCTAATCTAGATGCTTTCGATTTATCTATCTTGCCTAATTGCCCTGGCCAGAACCTCCAGTACCATGGCAAATGGAGCCGCTGAAAGCAGAAATCCCTGAGTTGTTCCTGACGTTAGGAAAAGTATTTCAACTTTCACAGCAGAGCCTGATGTGGGCTGTGGGATTTTCATGGCTGTCCCCTTTACCAAGTTAAGTTTCCTTCTACTCCCAGTTTTATAGGCTTTTAAAATTACTATTAAGGGGTAGTAGATTCTGCCATTTGTTTTATTCTTCATCTATTGAGATAATCACGTATTTTTATTATTTATTCTATTAATATGATGAATTACATCATTAAATTTTCACATGGTTAAAACAATCTTGTATTACTGGGATAAATCCCACTTTCCCATTGCATATAACTTTTTTATGTTTCTAGATTTAGTTTGCTATTATTCTGTTGATGATTTTTACATCTATAAGTGTAGATAGTATTTGTTTTCATTTTGTAATTGATGCAGAGGGAGACTACATTTTCCAGACTCATGCAGATAGAAAATTAAGGAGCAAGATCAAAGCCTGAGGTTAGTTACAATAATGACTTTCAGTTTAGGTGACACATTTAGCTACTAAAACTATGAATTCTGGATTTGAGGAAGAATATTGTTTATTACTGTGTCCTCATAAGGATTTAGTACACCCCCAAAGAAAGACCATTTTCTCAACTGCCTTCTTAAAAAAAAAAAGTCAATATGCTAAAAATGTCAGTCAAGCTCCCTGCCTGGCTCTGCACAGGTAAAAATGACAAAGCTATATAAGAAAAGAAATTCAAAAATCAACTGTACCATAGTAAAGAGGAACCTACCACCTAGTCTTATAAAGATTTTTTTTTTGAGTTTTTCAGGTTTAATTTCAGATTCCCAGTGGAAAAGAAACAATTTTAGATATGCGAGTTACATAGACACGGCACTCAGGACAGACGGATGTTCCGATCACGCAAATAAAGCAAATGCTTCTACGTTTTAAAAAGGCCACTTTGATTTAATGAGTTCTCATACATCTATTACCTTTGGGCTTAGAAATAGTGCCAATGTAGAGCATGATGACTATAGTTAGTAATACTGTATTATACGTTGAAATTTGCTAAGGAAGTAGATTTCTTGTATTTCCTACTCCACACACAGACACACACACACAGTGGTAATATGCGAGCTGATAAACATGTTGATAAACTTGATTGTGTAATCATTTCACAAAGTATACACATAGCAACACACCACTTGTACATCTTCAATATATGCAATTTTTAATGTGTCAGTTACGACTCAATAAACCTGGGGGAAAATAGTGCCGTGGAGCCACACACCAAAACATCTTTCTCCTCTATTGAGTATCAAGCTGGCATGTGAAGGGTGGATGGAATATGTTCTAGCATTACTGATATTTGGCTTTAATTAAAACTTCCCAATAAAACTTCTGTTGTGCATTATTTTAGTTGCCCGAGCCAGTTTTCTATTTTTCTTAAATTCCCTCAAAATCTGGCACAGTGCAGGGTGTATGTTAATCTGATGAAAATTAAAGAATTATTATAACATACTCCATAATTTCTAAAATGCCATACAAATAGGAGATGTCAATAATTAAGAAAGTGGTAATAAGAATGCAGTCAATACGTGTTAAATTTAATGGCATTATAATTCTAGATTCTCGATGAAGTCATTTTGGTACACATAATATAATAAAAATCATCTTTTGAAGATCATGATGAAGTTTAAACAAGACATTTAAATGTCTACTGATTTAGAAACACCAGATTATAGTTAAAAGTACGAGTAGAATTTATTTATTTTTTATTTACTGAGACAGGGTCTCCCTGTGTTACGCAGACTGCAGTGCAGTCATGTGATTATGGCTCAGGGGACCTTGACCTTACTTGACCACCAAGCAACCTTCCCACCTCAGCCTCCTTGATAGCTGGAACTATAGGCACATTCCACCATGCCTGGCTAATTTTTTGGTTTTTATTTTTTGTCAAGATAGGGTCACACTATGTTGCCCAGGCTGGTCTCAAACTCCTGAGCTCAAGTGATCCTCCCAAATTCCTGTTATTACAAGCTGTGAGCCACTTCATGTAGCCATAATTTATATAGAATATTAGGGACAGTGAAGACTAATATTGTCAGAGACTTTTTATGTACTTGTTCTAAGGATAAAAACCGATGCTCTATGAGCCCTATTCAGAACAAGTTGGAAATGAAATGTCAAATTAACAAATAACTGTACTTAGAGTGAGTGTATAGAGCGATGCAGGCACCTCACAGACCTAAGGACGTCACAGTTCAACTCACTCAAGGAAACAAAGTAAGTGCTGGAGATCGAGCCACTTGAAATGTTCCTTCTTTTGTGCAAACAATGGTAGACAACTGGTTTTACCAACTTGCTAATATACAGTTGCTAAGCCTACTATTTCTCTTGAAAAAGAAGAAGGGGCACCTTCTGTGGCAAATATAAAGTTATTTTATCAGTTTGATGTGTTTACTGCAAGCAAATACAAACCCCAACATAAAGTAACTTAAACATTATTTTCACAAATCCAGAGGGAGGATGGTCATGCCAAGGTTCCAGGCATGTCATTAGATCCTGGGTTTCCACATGTCTGCTTGGCTTTCCCCAGGCACTGGCTTTCCACCGAGTTCACCTCTCTTCATTGGAAACACCCACCAGGCCATCTGATAGGTCAGGATTGTGTCAGATGCTGAAGCCTAAACCTGTCACTAGCAAGGGGCCTGAGGGCACAAGGAATGGCTTAAACTGAGGACGTGGAGACAGGCCTAGCAGCATCAGGGCTCTACTCACAGGAAAGCAGGGAAAGGATTTGGGCAGACATCTGCAGTAGCTGTTATGGTTCTCTACTTAAATGAATCTCTTTTCCTTTTCTCTCAAACAATAAATACTGATGTAATATTTTAAATATATTTTCTTCTTATCTGGAAGTTTAACTTTGATTTAGAATTTTTCTGACCCTTGAAGATAATGATGACAGAAGACTTGGGGAGGACAATGCCAGCAACATAACGAACTGGAGCTTCATAATAAGAGTGATTTCATCTCTGGGTTAGATTCTCAGTTAACGTGTGTGACTGCTATCTAAACTCCTCTTTCCACGCGTCCCCCCTGGGGCCTCTTCTGATTGCAGCAGTTGTTTTTCGTATTATGTCTGCATTAAACATGAAATTTCAGCTGCCGGAATTGAGCTTGCCTTTTTCTGACAAGATTGCAAACAGCTTAGCTGCAACCATTAGGAGCAACATAAACAGTCTCGTGAAATGAGTAAATGAGTTCATGTGCACAGGGCAGAAACCTCTTCAAACGCGGAGGCTACTACAAGAGGAGAAGTTACTAGAGTGCTGTGGCTACATGCAGGAAAGGGTGTGAGAAGGGTGTCTGGATTCTGGTCAGAGGGGCTGGAACATGTCCATCGAAACACTGGTCAGATCCTTGGCTGGTGTTATTCCCCACGCTCTTCTCAAGGGTTCAGACAGTGTTAGACAGAACAATGAGGATGGAAATAGCTTCGGTGACCTCATCAGTGAGGTCTCCTTGATTCTCTCTCAAATCTGTCTCAAGATGCCACATCCGCAAAGACTCAAATTTGACTTCCAAATACTTGAAAAGTAATACGCCTTAAGTAGTGAATCGGCAGAAAAAAATAACACTGACTAACATGAAAGACTTCCTTCAGATCCTCTGTGGCGATCCCTATCTTGTTCCAGGTTATGTGGTAGCTACTCCAATGCCACTCCGCTGGCAAGCACTTCAAATCTGTAGGGACCTAGCCCACCACCTGCTGCTTCCTGAAAGCTCACAATCTCACTCTCTCCTCCCTTGCCCCTGCAATTCTTCCGCCTCGGTTTCTCAACACGAGTGCTCCTGGCACATGTGACCAGAAAATTTTTCTGTTCTTCATTGTCATCGTCAGGGGCTCTCTTCATTGTAGGATGTTAATGAGCTTCTTCTTTTTTTATTATTTTTTTATTTTTGAGACAGTGTCTTGCACTGTCACCCAGGCTGGAGTGCAGTGGCATGATCTCGGCTCACTGCAGCCTCTGCTTCCCAGGTTCCAGCAATTCTCCTGCCTCAGACTCCTGGGTAGCCAGGATTACAGGCACATACCACTATGCCTGGCTAATTTTTTGTCTTTTTGGTAGAGATGGGGTTTCACCATGTTGGCTGGCTGGTCTGGAACCCCTGACCTGAGGTGATTCATCCGCTTCAGTCTCCCAAGGTGCTGGGATTACAGGCATGAGCCACCGCGCCCGGCCAGATATTAATGAGCTTCTGTGGCCTTTACCCACTAGAAGCAAGTAACTTTTACCAAAAGTGCAGACAAAATGCAGACCCAAAAAGTCCCGGGTACATTGCCAAATATACCCTGGGGGACAAATTATCGCTGATTAAGAACCATAGTTCTAAATAATATGTACCTTCTTTGGGTTTCTGGATCTATCCTTTTCTTTAACCTATGCCATTTATTTTTCCATCTCCCACATCCTCCAAGAAAAACACAAAAAATAAATAATCAGAACACATCCTACTTAGAAGGTCATCAAGGAAAGGTTATTTTTCTCCTTTTCCATGTAGAGTCAAATGGAAATCAAGACAAGAATTCCAGCGTGAATACCAGAGGAGCAGTATATTTGGATTTCCAAAATAAGTGGCCAGAAGAAGAACATCAAGTGTAAAGCAGGAGATAAGGAGTCTGGGAAATTGGGAAAAGGGGAAGCAGAGTGCAGGATGGAAAGAAACAGAAGATTCAGGTCTAAGATCTGAAACAAAAATCAATCATGCCAGCTGCTTATTCTTTGTGAATTCTCCCCACAAGCAGTAGGGGCACTGGGTCATGCTAGAGGGGACTAGGGTGGGACAGAAAGTAGAAAAGGCCAAGAATCGCGGTCACATGGGCAAGGCTACAGGAGAAGTAGCGGGAGGAAGAGGAGACAGGCTAGACTGGAAATGGAATTAAGTAAATGCATTGGACACCACCATAAGGCAATTTTTCAGGTGTGGTCAAAAATATACAAAAGTACACTAATTTTTTTCCCCCATTTATTTATTTTATTGCATTTTACGTTATGGGGTACATGTGAAGAACATGCA
This sequence comes from Cebus imitator, assembly GCF_001604975.1. Classification (NCBI taxonomy): domain Eukaryota; kingdom Metazoa; phylum Chordata; class Mammalia; order Primates; family Cebidae; genus Cebus; species Cebus imitator. Next base: position 395,386 of record NW_016107841.1, read on the forward strand.
AGATTGTTGCATAGGTACACACGTGGCAGTGTGATTTGCTGCCTTCCTCCCCATCACCTACATCTGGCATCTCTCCCCTTGCTATCTCTCCCCAGCTCCCCACCCCCCACCGTCCCTCCCCTATTTCCCCCCAACTGACCCCAGCGTGTAGTGTTCCCCTCCCTGTGTCCATGTACACTAATTTTTTTATACTTTGTGGATGTATTACGCTTAAGAAGTGTAACGTTAAAAAAAAAAAACTTTTATTAATTTAATTTTAGAGAAAGAAGCCTGTACTCATGGGAGGAGGAAAATGTCTAGCCTCCAGACACGTAACTACTAATTCAGTTGGAAACAGCAAAGAACTTAAAATGGTTAAAAATAAAATCAAATAAAGAATATCGCAAGTCAATAAATGGCTTACAGCAATAGCAAAGAAAGAGTATGAGGAGTGTGGTTTTGAGGGAAATGGTGGTCACCATCCGGCCTGGTGTGTAGGTTGCCTAGAGAACGGGGGAGGTGTTGGCCGGGCACCTGTGCCATGTCAGGCTCTTGCTTAGGACACTGCACTGGACAGCTCGCCTAACACCCACAAAAACCCCAGGAAAGATTATCTGCCCCACATTACAGATGAGGAAACTGACGATTCCTCACTTGACTTAGGGGATGCAATATAAAGCGGCTGAGCTAGGACGCAAATCTTCATCCATTCATCAAAGGCACACTCTATCCTTAGCCACACTGTTTCCTTTCAAGAGGTTTTGTTGTTTGCAAACATACCTGTATTTTTATTTATTTATTTATTTATTTTGAGATGGAGTCTCACTCTATTGTCCAAGCCTCAACCTCCAGGGCTCACGTGATGCTCCCACTTCAGCCTCCCACATAGCTGGGACTTCCAGCATGCACCACCACACCCAGCTATTTTTTGTAGTTTTAGTAGAGATGGGGTTTTGTCATATTGCCCAGGCTGGTCTCAAACTCCTGGCCTCAAGTGATGCTCCCACCTTGGCCTCCCAAAGTGCTGGGATTACAGGTGTGAGCCACTGTGCTCAGCCTTTCTGCATTTCTCTGTTGCATAAAACTCTTCTCTTTTGAGATGACAGTGAAGATGTACTGATTAATCACACTATTTTCAACTTCAGTTTAATATACTTCCGTAAAACTTAGACAACTCCTAACTACACAATTCAAGAAATAATGTCAAATTATTACGCTCACTCAGCTACTACTAGGGTCAAGAAAGAGAACATTATCAATACACCAGCATCTCCCATATTGTCTCATTTCCCTTCTCCTAGAAAGTACCTACTATTCCGACTTCTAAAATCATAGATAATATTTATTCTTAAAAATTGTAAGTATATATAGAATGATACAGTGTCAATTCTTTTCTTTTTGTTTGCCTTCATTTGCTAAAAATGTTGTTTATAAGATGTATCCATGATGCTGTGTATATCCTTTAGATAGTCCTCTGTTGTGTCAATATGCCACAATTTATGTGTCTGCTCAATTTTGGAAGGACATTTCATAAAATTCAGTTTGGGCTTAATACATTTAATCCTCCTATGAGCATTCTGTGTTTTTTGCTCTATAAACCAGCTTCCTCATTTCTGTTTGGAAGTGAATTGCTGAATATGTACATGCACAGTTTAAAGTAGAGACTGCTAACTTTTTAAAGAGTTTTCAAACTACACCAATGTAATGGTATTTTATTTGCCGTGTAGTTTTTTATTATATAATATCCCATGGATATATTATATTGGTACAAAAGTAATTGCATTTTTTGCCATTACCTAATATATATGCATAATATTTTTCATGTTTTTTGTGCCCATGTACAATCATTTCATACACACACACACACACACACACACACACTCACATACACAAATTTAATAGATCACTCCAACAGTATTCTAGGGTAGCTGTACAACCATCTGTGTATTAGAGTGTCCTATTGTCCCTTATCTTACAAACTGTCTTGGAGACAATTTATTTTCAATTTATTGTCACAGATCTCAAAAACTGTCTTAGATGCAGCCTATTGTTGTGGTTTCCAAGAGAGACTTTGGGCCTAGAGTTCTTGAGTTGAATTCAGGTTTTGCCGCTTACCACAGCAATCTCATGACTGAGTATATATCCAAAAAAAAAAAAGTGAAATCAGTATGCAAAGAAATACTGAATACTGATACTGAATACTATAGCATTGCAGCACTATATTTCTATATTCACAATTGTCAAGATATGGAGTCAGCTGTAGCAGCCATGAACAGAAGAGTGAATATAGAAAATGTAGCATACTTACACAAGCATAGAAGAGAATGAAATCCTGTCTTTCACAGCAGCATGGATAAGCCTGGAGGACATTCTATAGAGTGAAATAAGCTCAGGCCAGAAAGATAAATAGTGCATGTTCTCACTCATATATGGAATCACTTAGTTTTTAGCACTTCTCTCTCAGTTTCTCTATATGAAAACGTAAATGATAATAAAAATACCTCATAGAATTATTAGATCAACAAATGAATTAATACCTGGAAGACATTTGGTATTGTTGTAAATTATATGTTAAATATGGAATTAAATTCTCTATTATTCTGATATGTATCTCTACATAAATATAGTGGACATTATAAAGATGCATAATAAATGCTTACTTAATATGATTATACTGCTTTTTCTTAATTTATCAAGTTCAGTCATTATCTACAAAATGTATTTTATAATAGATAAAGCTGTAGCAGTTTTACATCCCAGCATGGTTATGTCATAATTACTGTTTAAATTAATAAATATTGATTACATCATGTATTCATTTTCTAGGGATATTTGCTATAGCAAAGTACCACTAACTGCATGGCTTCAAGCAACAGAAATGTATTAGGTCATACTTCTGGGGGCTACAGTTCTAAAATCAAGGCATGAACGGGGCTGTGCTCTGCCTGAGATCTCTTCCCACACACTGGTTGGTTACTGGCAATTAAGTGTTTCTTGGCTTGCAGCTATGCAACTCCAGTCAATGCGTTCATCATCACATGATGGTCTCTTTGTGTCTCTCTTTCCACCCATTTTGTAAAGACACTCATCACATTGGATTAGGGCCCATCCTCATGACCTCATCTTAACATGATTATAGCTCTAAGGACCCTATTTCCAAATATGGTCACATTCTGATGTATTTTCAAGGTTAGGATTTTAACATATCTTTTGTGAGGACACAATTCAACTCATGATGCAGTATTATGTAAATATTGTTCATGGCAATAGCAGTAGAAATCTATGCCTCTATGCCTCTATGTATTTTTAAAAAAATCTTTTTCTTAATGATACATCAGTTATGGAGTACTTTTAATCACTTTACTCCAAATAATCCATTGTAGCAAATAATTGGTCACTTCATGTCCTGAATTCTTCCTTTCTAGAGTTTTCTCTTCTTTTCCAATTTTTACCTTTTTTGTCTAGAACTATCATATATCTCTCATGCAAAAATTTAGTTCACAACTCTTTCATGTAAGCATTAATGTTTCCTGTTTTCTGTATCTTACTTTTTCTTGACTTACTTTCACCTTTCATTGAAATATATTCTTACTTTTTCTTGACTTACTTTCAGCTTTCATTGAAATTTAAGGATTCAATTTTTCTGAATCCTTAAATTTTTGAATATTCTCCTATTATTCTATTTACACAGGCATTGTATATCTTAGCTGGGTATAAAATTCTAAATATTGCTTTCTTCAGAATTTGAAGGTAAGGCTTTGTTTATTGTCTAGCATAATATCTTTCTTAAAAAGGCCAATGGTTTTCTAATTCTTGATCTCTTGGATGGAACTGAATGCTTTCCTCTCTGTCTCTATGGTAGTCTTTAAAAAGTTAATCCTCTTATACTGTTCCCATTCATAGACATAAATATTTAATATACACTTAATTTAAATCTCCATATTTCTAATTTTAACATTTTTTGTCTTTCATTTGTTCTCTTTTTGTAGCATAATGCTCTTATTTTATAGAAACAATGTATTTTCTTAGTATTCTAACTTTGGAGAACCTTAAACATTTTCTTTTCCTTAATGCATTATTTCTGTTCTCTTCATTCCCAATCTTTGCATTTGTCTTAACTGCATTTTGTGTGTGTGCATTGAAACTGATTGCAAGCATAAAGAGCTATCTGAACATTTAGATTTGCACATAGCGTAGTGACAAGCTGATTAGGAACTCTGAATGTGTGGGTAAGACTTGTTCATTGCTTAGTCTCATTGCAGACTGATCAGCCTGGAAGGCAAGCATTTCCTTTTAGGACTCTGAATGTACCTGGGTAAAACTGGGGCCGTTTAATTTCTCCATAGAATAAGTCTCTAGTCTCTTGTTTGGACATTATGCCTGGGGGTATATGTTCTAGGAGCTGAATTGCTAATTCTCTTAGGAGCTGTCTTTAGAACCATATTTAAGAGACCATCCCTTTCTCAGCCCCACATTTTACTTTCTTTTACTATAAAATAAACCTAAATTCAATTTTCTAGCTGTGTGCATGGGGATTACTTGGAGGCTGATTAGTATTATTCTGAATACACATAGTCAGGAAATGTACAGAGGAAAGTGGCATCTCCATTCACAGATGTTCAGCTGGTGCACCTGTTTCAATCTCTTCACATCATCTCCTCACTTCACTGTTACCAATACCAACACTTTCTGAGATTTTTCACATGATTTTCTTGGCAAATCAGTTTCCTCCTCTTTCATATCCGTCTATGTAGACATTTTATTTGTTGTTTCATCCTCCCTGCTTAAGAAAATGACTTCTCCATCCATATTTTTTATCATTTTGGTTGCTACTGATTTAGATAATTTTTTTAAAAATTCCCCACTATTATCGCAAGAAAAATATGTAAATAAATGTGGTCAATCTCTCATCATTGACCAGAAGACAATTTGGGGTTTTAATCTTGATGTTCTTTAAGAATTTTCTGTGTATGTTTTAACATGACTGGAATGTCATGTTTAGTGAATGGTGTGAAGGATGGACTTACGTATTATTCAATTACTCCACTTTTACCAGCAGCAATTATTGAATAATGCTTTGCTTTTTTAAAGACATGTGAGGTTTCTCCTAAGTTCTTAAAATACATGTTGAGTTCTCTTCCAGAGCTTTCTCTGTTTCCTTTTTAATAGCATTGTTTTCTTTGATATTAAAATTATTCTTATTCATTTTAGAAAATTTGCAAAATATATGAAAGTACAACATGAATATACAAACTACCTTCTCCCTACTGCACTTGTTTCTTCAAGTACTACAAAGCATATGTGCATAATTTAAACCTTAAAATAGGAGCTTGTTTATGCTGTTAAGCAACCTTCTTCAGTCACTTAACATTATATAGTGAACACTTTCTTATTGCATTAATATTTTGCAGTATAATTTATAATTGTTTAACAGTACTTAATCTTATAGATATTTCATAATTTATTTCTTTAAATAGTTTACCAGCATTGGATATTATGCAAATTTTAAACTGTCTATTTCTAGTTCTAAACCCATTCCTCCTAATCTGTGGTTCTTGGATACTTGTAAAATAACTTTCTCCCTCTCTGTTTACTAGGAAAGAAAAACAATATATTGTTGTTAACGATTGTTATTATTGTTGTTATTGTTTTTTTCTAAGATCTATAATGTTTCTAACTAACTGACCAGTACATTCCATGTCAAAGAAACTGATTTGATTTTGGAGCTGTATATGATTTCTACCACCGTCTTTTAAGCAGCTGTTACTATGGGTCCCCTTGCCGCTAGTAGAGCCTGAGCCATAATCTCTGGCCTTTGGCCTTTGCAACAGCTGTTTTTTCCACCAACGCACTGCCCCTCGAGACACCCTCACCATGGACTCCCGTCATCCCCTTCCCCCATCTTTGTTCACACATCACCATCCAGACAAAGCCTACTCCAGCCACTCCAATCAAATGTCAGCCTCTTGCTCAGTACCCTTAATCTCTTTCTGCTCTGCTTGACTTGTCTTTTTCCACAGCAGTCATCACATGCAAATGCATAATATAATTTGTTTATTATACCTATTTATAATTACTGCCTCTCCATACCAGAAGGTGACCTTCATGAGGACAGGCATCTTTATTTCAATCACTGATACCTCTGAGCACCTATAACAGTTCTTGACAGATGCTCAATAGACCTGTTTTGAATGAATGAAATACATTCTATTCTTATTCTAAAACACACTTTATTTGTATTCTTTTATTCAGCAAGCACCAAATGGGCACCGGGAGGCAGGCCCTACACAGGGGATGAACTGATGTGAGTGGCCAACCCTCGCTGTCAGGGAGCTTCCAGTCAGATGGGGGTGATGACAGAGGGGTCCAGGGAAGGACTCGGGGAAGAAGAAGCTTGTTCTGTATGCAAATGCATGTAGCGGGAGTGGCTGACTAGTCATGAAGCCTTTGCTGGCATTGGGTAGGAGTCACATGGTCCAGATCAGGGATCGTCTTCCGAATGGAGGCTGCACTGTTCTGGAAGACAGTTGAGAGTGGTTGAGGGATTTGAAGTTATATGATTAAATATACATCCTAAAAGATCACTTTGAGTCTCTGTGAGGATGAATTGGAAAGCAGGCAGACAAGGGACAAGAAGGCACTTTGTAAAGTATCACGGCGCTCAGGGTGAGAAATGAGAAGGCGAGGGTTCACAGCAGTGCAGATTGAGAGGAGGAAAATATTTTATCAACAGTTACACAGTGCAGTGGGCAGGACTTGATGGTAGAAAAATTAGAAAACAGCTTATAGGAAGAAGGAAAAAAGATGTAGGACTTACTACTGATTTCTGATATTAGTGACAATTTAGATACGGATGCTTCTATTCGCATGCAGGAGGTAAGTGCAGGAAGATACTAGTTATCATTGTAATGTGCTTCATCTTAAGACAGAGAGCATATATCCAAGGGGAGCTTTATTGTAAATAGATAAGAGTGGGGTCTAAAATGTTAATATAACAACCTGGAATGAAAATAAATATTTGGGAATGGCAGCCTGTAGGAGGTGGTTGAAACTATGGATAAATAAAATCACATAAGATATATGTGTATACTGTGAGAAAACACAGGAACTCAGGAGAAATCCTGAGGATGTCAGCAATTACTTCCCATGTGGAGGGATGTGAAGAAAGATGGGGAAAAACAGACATCCAATGAGAATTAGGACCTGGGAGGAAAAGGACACCAAGAAGGAGGGAAAGAGAAAATCCAAGGAGAAGGACCCCTCTGGAAGGAAGGTGTGGCCAGCTACCAGTGGACTCAGCATCTCACATGGTTTGGACCTGTGTCCTTGCCCAAATCTCCTCAGTGCTGGATGAGGGGCCTAGTGGGAGGTGATTGGATCATGGGGGTGGATTTCCTTCTTGCTGTTCTCACGGCAGTGAGTGAGCTCTCACGAGATCTGATTGTTTTGAAGTGTGTAGCAGCAACCCTTCTCTCTCTTGCTCCTGCTCCAGTCATGTAAGATGTGCCTGTTTCCCTCCCGCCATAATTGTAAGTTTCCTGAGGCCTCCCAGTCATGCTTCCCATATAGCCTGTGGAACTGTGAGCCCGTTAAAACTGTTTTCTTTATAAATTACCCATTTTCAGGTAGTTCTTTTTAGCAATGAGGGAATGCACTAATACAGCATTACTTAAATCATCTGTGACTTAGGGAGAGTGAATTTCATAAAATGTTTTAAATTTAATATGAAGTGACTTGGGCATTCTTTAATCACAAGAAAAAGCAAATAGAACAGGAAAAATCAGGAAGAAGTTTGTGACCCATCTGGTCACCTTGCCTCTATTAAAATAAACATTAAGTTTCAGCAGTAAAAAGTGACCTGCCCAAGACCATACAGGTGGAAGGCTCAGCTTCATGTCCTCTGCCTGCCTACCTGTTGCTGGGTTTCTCTTTCTGATTAGGTTGCTGAGAATACGCTACTGCTTCCTGAAACTCATCACACATTCACTTATTATAATTGTGCTTTACTGACAAAATGCATCCAGGTTAGGGTAATCATATGTGGTAGGAAAGGATTGTCTTGGTACCAGAGATCTTCCATGGGCTCCTACAGCATCTTGTGGACCAGCCATTCCTCTGCCAGTCTCTTCCAGTCTGTGGTCTGGGGGTCGGTGCTGAGGCTGCCAGTGAGTGCCAGGGGGTGGAAAAGAAGCTGTGTTGTGGTTGCTTCCAGGCATGGCCTGAATCCAGTTTTAGGTAAATTTAAAATAATTGAATTTCCTAACATTCTTGACAAGCTGGAGAAAACTTCGCGGCTCTTCCTTCTGGATGGCTGTGTCAGCAATGGTGCCTCCGATGGTGTCTGCACAGTCTCTGCAGAAGCGATGCTGAATGGGTGGTGTTTTCTGCTTTCCTGCAGGTGGGGTCCTCGCAGCCTCTTCCCTTTCAAGATCCATCCTTCACTTAGATTCACTCATGTATGAGTCCATTACTTTTTTATGTTTTGCTACTTTTTCCGTGGCTGTGTTCTGCTGTTCCATAGGCAACCATTGTTCAGCTGGGTGTCTCATCGTTTTGCTGTTGTTTGTTGTTGTTTTGGGTCATTGTGATCCTGGAGGTGGCTGAGTACAACCCTGGCCCCCAAGAGGGAGGGAAGAGTGACCAATGCCCCCCCTAGTTAGGAGATCTGCGGCAAATATGTGAAAGTGTTTCCAAAAGCGACTTACACGCCACATGTGGCACTGTCATCCCTGGGTCCCACAGGAGCTGACCTGGCTAGCCGAGCTGTGCCTACATCCCCATGTTTGCTGGGGAGGGTGGACGCGGGAGTTGTGCCTGGCAGGCTCACTGGAGTCTGGCCTCTGAGCCTCAGTACCAACCTCCCTCTCAACACCAGAAAGAGCACGGAGGTGCACGATCCGCTGGGGTGCTTTAATTCCGTTCAGGTACTTGTTACCAGATCACCGTCCTTTCTAAGGACCCTTTATTTCTACCCTCTGCTGATAAAAGCCATTGCTTTTTTTTTACAACAACATTGATTAGAACCTTCTCTAGGTTTCCTTCCTTAACTGGTTTTAGCAAAATTATCTCTAAGACTTTCCACATGGCGAGTGGCATTAACAGCATTTTAGTGACAGGTTTAGACCATTATTAACAAAAGCGTCGAAGAGTGCAGCACTCGTTTGAACAATGCAGGAGGTGTGAGGAATTTCAAATTCGAAATGACAAAACACCCCTCACACTCCCTCGTGCTCCTGGATTTTTGCCGCATGACTAGAATGTCAAAATTTCAGCTTCTCATCTGAATATTAATTAGTGTTTAAGACTCATTATTCTGGCTTTAGTGATTTATTTCATTCTGTAATTAGATATTATAATTAGGTTATCTCTATCAGATTTTCAACTTTCCTTTAATAAGAAACTGTTCAATAAATACAGATATAGATTTATTAAATTATAACACATATGAACTGGGTTGTAAGTCTTGTTTTGAAATAATTGAATGATAACCTAATCATGGCATGGTATTTTTGTTGTTATATGAATACATATTTTCTAGGTGGTCAATGTGTCCTAGCAGTGTTTTGGGACCTTTGTTAAGAGACATAGCTATCTCATAATATTAAATTTTGACCTTCAGAATTCAGAGGAAAATTTATGGAATGGTACCATATATGCTATACTGTGTCATTTATAGCATTTCCAAAGAGTGGTTTCTTCTTACAGAAACTCCTTACAGAAAATGGCATAAAATACTGCAAACTAAGACAAGTTTCAATTATTGTTCCTTATTTTGCATTTGTGTTACTGGGCAATTGTAAGTACACGAGCGTCTAAACCATTCCAAAAAGCAGGAAAAGATAGGCAATACTCAAATAATTGTGCTTCAAGAGAGATTAAATGTGTCTACTTTGCTACAAGTTAAGAAAAAATTCAGAGTTGGTTACATGAATCTCAGAAGAATATTCAGGAAATGGTGACAGTGATGAGAATTGTTTTGTTCTGGCTCCCGGAACGGCTGGTGCTCGGTCACGGCCTTCTAATCCCACGTCCCCGGTGCACGTGCCCAAGTGTAGCCTCTGCGTGACCCTGGCCCCGCTCTGGAGATGCTGCTCTCTGTGTGGGCCCCAGGGGAACACGGAGCATTTACATCAGACCTTTAGCATGGAGAGGAGGAGCCATTTAGATTCAGGAACGGTTCTTGGAGGTTTGGGCCTACTTTCTTGTTAAAGAAATGAATACTGTATTTTCTTAAACATAAATGTGGACATATGGTCTGAAACATGCTCTGAAAATGGGACAGAATATTTGATATCAGGTCTGTCCCAGACAATCTGGGACATATGGGCGCTGTACATAGTGATGATGAATCTGAATTTCGTATTAATTTTCTGCAGCCCAGTGGCCACTCTGTCTTGAGTGTACACTGAGCTCACTTGTCCACAGAGACTCCCTGAGGCCTGCCTGCTACCTGCCGAGAGCCACCTTAGGCATTGGGAAAAACTGCAAAAAAATAGACAAAACCCCCTACCCTGTGTACACTAGCCCAGTCTCTTTTTTTAATGCTAAAATACATAAAATTCAGTGGAAATTATTGCTTTCTTCATGTGATAGAGGTGCTTCATGAGATTTTTTTGCGTATGTACTACAATTTTCAATCTTGATTTGTGCAGGAAGATACCAGTAAGAAGGCAGCTATGTTCCTTTGGAGCCGAGGAAGGCGGGAGGAGGAGTGGGAGCACAGCTCCCAAGCCTGAGGCATGGAGCAGCCCTTGCTATGTAGGTGGGCCCGGGACGACCAGGCAGGGAAATACAGCATGAGAAAAAATGTTCAGTCATGGAGTCAATGGCTGGAAATGTGACTGAAGACAGGGGGTGGGTGGATGGGTGGCCTTAAGTCAAGAGGAAGAGCCCAGCTTTCTGAAACAAGGAAACCATCCATGCAAGGCGGACCCCACACTGACACGGTGAGGCTTTGGCTGCAGGGTCTAGGACAGGCTTTGTCCTCATGTGTGGGGAAGAAAACAAAGCACAGCCAGGCTCAGTGGCCTCCTCCCAAGTTTGCGGAATTAAGAGGGACAGTGAGACAGACAGACTCTTCCACCTTTTGTTTGAATTTGAGACTGAGCCACGTGGGCTCTGCAGATTCACCTTGGGGCAGGATTGCTCTGAGGCCAGAAATGTCCTGGGTAGAGGTGGCACAATCGTGGCTGACAGAACTTGGTTACCGTTTTTGCTATTTTAAAATAGTTTTTTTTACTGTATTTTTCTGACCAAAATTTAATTGATTTTTATATATGGAATTTTAATTCAACAACTTGCTCACCTAACATTTTAAGTATTATAAACTGGGAAGAGAATCATTGAGACTTCATATGCAAACATTCATATCAACAGTAAATAGTAATATTTTGGATTTTTTTTCTCATATAAATACCTTCTACTTGTTTTTCTTGGTTTACTATCCTGGATAGAATTTCCAATAAGATGTTAAAAAAGCATGGTGATAAGCAGATTTTTTAAAAAGCCTAATTTCTAATCTAAAATGAAAAGCTTTCAGGCCAGGCACATGGCTCACGCCTATAATCATAGCTCTTTGGGAAGCCAAGGTGGGCAGATCACCTGAGGTCAGGAGTTCAAGACAAGGTCAGGAGTTCAAGACAAGCCTGGCCAACCTGGCAAAACCCCGTCTATACTAAAAGTACAAAAGTTAGCAGGTCGTGGTGGAGTGCGCCTGTAATCCCAGCTACTCAGGAGGCTGAGGCAGGAGAATCGCTTGAACCTGGGAGGTGGGGGTTGCAGTGAGCTGAGATCATGCCACTGCACTATAGCTTGGGTGACAGAGTGAGACTCCATCTCAAAAAATAATATAACATAATAAAGCTTCTGTTGATTCACGATTTAGTGTTACAAAAACAAATCTCCAGAGAAATTCAGCTTCCAGCTAGACAGCTTCAAACTACGCCCTACTAAAAGAAGAAAAGTAATGCCCATTTGCAGGTAAAAAACCTATTCACCTCAGGCTCTGCAGTTTTACACAAGATATCTGTAATTCAAAAAAATATATATGGAGCATGAAAAAGGCCAGGATATTAATTCTGCAAAGAATTGAAACAAGCATCAGAATCATGCACAGAGATGATGCAGGTGTTAGAGTCATCAGACCAGGAATATAAAATAATTGTGCTTCTGTCTCTAAAGCGTGCACAATATGCAAGATCACATGGTTGAATTTTAGCAGGAAACAAACAAGATAAGAAAGAATCCAGCAAAAATCTTAGACATAAAATGAAAATGCAGTGAGAGCAATGAGAAATGCTTCCCAGTGGATGGGCTGTATGCTTGAGAGGCTGAGGAAAGAATCAGTGAACTCAAGTATAGATAGGTAGCAATCTCCCAACAAAAGTACAGAGAGAGAAAGGTGTGACCAAGGAGAACAGAACAGCTGAGAACCTCAAGGTGCCATCAGAAGGTCTACATACACATAAATGAAATCCCAGTGTAAGGACAGAATGATAATGGGACAAAAGACGTATTTTCAGAAGGAATGGTTGAAAATTTTCTAAAACAAATATGGACACCAAACCACGGATTTGGAAGTCAAGAGGGCACCATCAAGGTAATTACTAAAAAAAAAATTCCTGAAAGAGTCATAGACAAATTCACAGTCACAATGGAATATTTAATCACACTTTTGTTTTCTATTCTAACTGAACAAGAAAATTTTTTTTAAAAGCCGTGCTGTAGATTGAGTGTGCTGAATACATAGTGCTCTCCCCATGTCAAACTTTTATGTTGAATCCCTAACTCCAAGTGGGACTGTATTTGGAGATGGAGCCTTTAGGAGGTAATTAAGGCTAGAGTAGGTCTTGAGGGTGCTGCTCTCAAGTTGGGAGTAGTGCCCTCGTAAGAAGAAGAATAGACAGCAGAGCCCTCTCTTCACTATGGGAGGATGACCCAAGAAGACAGCTATCTGCAAGCCAGGAAGGAGGCCATCTCCAGACACTGGGTCTGCTGGCACCTTGATCTTGGACTTCCAGCCTTCCTCCAGAACAGTTAGAAATAAGTGTCTGTTGTTTAAAATCAGCCAGACTATGGTATTTTGTTGTAGTAGCCTGAGGTAAGACCAGTAGGAATTTAGAAATTTACCACACAGAGCAATTGTAGAATGCACATGATTTTTAAGTGCTTCTGGAATGTTCATCAAAACATATCATATGTTGAGCTGTTACACAGTAGCTCACTCATATTTTATAAAACTGGAGTCCTATAGAAGGATATAGTAACTGCAGTAGAATTAACTTGGGATGTATTTTATTACTATTTTTAGCCTATTTATTCTGTACTCTGTAATTCTCTGATGAATCTTATTCACAGATTTTCTAGTTAACCACAAAATCTAGGATACATATGGATTCCAAAATGGACAAATATAATTGCTGCCATTAACACAGAGTTTCTAATATAGTCCCTTTAATCATTAATCGCTGAAGTGACCATCTTTCCCGAATACCCACTTCCCCAACCAAAACATTCTCACATCCTATTAGTTTATTTGATGCTGTATGCCTTTGGAAATAAGCCGATTTTCATTTAAGGAGGGAGATCACCTCCATCTTAGTTTGGAGCTTCCTTGGTTACATTTCTTCTGGTCCTTGGGAGGCACTGAAATTATTGTTAACTGAGATATCTGAATAGATGACTTGGACTTTGATGGGATTGCTTACATCCATTGAGCATAAGTTAAAGCCTTGGCCAAATACTGTTGGCCAGTGATTGGCAGCAGTTGGTGAATATCCAAGTAACATTAGAGATGATCTCCAATAGTGCTGAGACACTGGAGGAATCCAGACCGTGATCTCCAATAGTGCTGAGACACTGGAGGAACCTAGACCATCATCTCCAATAGAGCTGAGACACTGGAGGAACCCAGGCTGTGATCTCCAATAGTGCTGAGACACTGGAGGAATCCAGACCGTGATCTCCAATAGTGCTGAGACACTGGAGGAATCCAGGCCATGCTCTCCAATAGAGCTGAGACACTCGAGGAATCCAGACCGTGATCTCCAATAGTACTGAGACACTGGAGGAATCCAGACCATGATCTCCAATAGTGCTGAGACACTGGAGGAATCCAGACCATGATCTCCAATGGAGCTGAGCCACTGGAGGAATCNCACTGGAGGAATCCAGACCATGATCTCCAATAGTGCTGAGACACTGGAGGAATCCAGACCATGATCTCCAATGGAGCTGAGCCACTGGAGGAATCCAGACCATGATCTCCAATAGTGCTGAGACACTGGAGGAATCCAGACCATCATCTCCAATAGTGCTGAGACACTGGAGGAATCCAGACCATCATCTCCAATAGAGCTGAGACACTGGAGGAATCCAGACTTTCAGTGTATCATTTGCTGTAGAGGATGCGCACAGCAAATTTGAGTTCCAAGCCCTTTCAGTGTATCATTTGCTGTAGAGGATGCGCACAGCAAATTTGAGTTCCAAGCCCTGCTCGGGGCCGACCTCCATTTACACATCATCCCATGTTTTCCTCTCTTTTGCTGTATGAGCGAGTTTCTCTCCAATTGGATATCATCTGTAATTACATGTCCAACCTCCCCACATTGATAATAAAAGTGAGAACTGTTATGAAAGAGGACCTTGCCTTGTAAACTCAACCAGCCACTTCCTCTACACATCCTCCCCTGCCTTCAAATATAAGGTTGTTGTTTTTCCCACTTACACTGCATTAGTGTGGTAGCCCCCCTACCAACCAGCATCTATTCAACACTTTGCACCCAAGGAGATGTGTACTCTTCCTTGGACAACACCCCAGAATAGCCACTCCATTCTCCATTCTTCTTTTGTTTGTGGACATGCTCAGCTTTCTAATTTGGACTTTCACTTTCTATAGTTCGGACTTTCACCTCTTTTATCCAAATTGACATTGATAACATGGGTCATCCCAACAGCCTTCAGAATCTGGAGCAGCCTGAAATTGGCAAGCAGAGCCCAGTCATAAACTCGGTTCCTCCTTCGCCTTCCTCTCTGTTCTGTCTTCCCTCTACATTAACCAAACTCATTATTTCAACGTTCATCTGCAAGTGGAAAGGCATTTTATAGTCTCTTAGTCAACCATGGCTTTGCATCTAAGAACATAGCATTGCTTCCTCTGTGACTTTGCTTTAGAGTCAGCAGCCAGTCCCCAGCAGGTGTAAAGCCAGCCTTGATGTCATTCTTTCTCAGCACTTCTAAGATGGGACCACCATGAACACATTCTGTAACCTGTCTATGCTGCTTGTTCTCCAAGATGCCTTAATCTGGATTTGAAGGTCTGTCTCCACCACCCTTCTACAAATTCTGCCAAGATTCTACATTTTCATCATAACAAAGCATCTGTCTTCATCTGATTTTGTGCTGCTACAACAGACTACTCACAACTGGGAAATTTATGGAGAAAATAGGATTATTAGGTGGATGATTCTAGAGGTTGGGAAGTCAACGAAGCCTGGTGCTGCCGTCTGCTCAGCCTTTGGTGAGGGCTACACGCTGCTTCACAAAGAAGGGGAAGGGGAAGCAGGTGTGTGTGGGAAGGAACCAGACATGAGAGGCAGCCTTGCTTTATATCAACCTGCACTCGTGAGGCTTAATCCATTCCCACAGCAACTAACCCAGTCCTCTGGAGAAAGACATTAATCTATGTTAATGATTTCATCACCTCTTACAGGCACTGCGATTGGTTACACTGACAATTAAATTTCTTTAAAAAACTATTTCTAAAAAAAACCCTCTGTTTTGTTTATGTTTTTGTTTTGAGATGGGGGCTCTCACTCCATTGCCCAGCTGGAGTGCAGTGGCATGATCACGGCTCACTGCAGCCTCGACCTCCTGGGATCAAGTGATCCTCCTACCGCAGTCTCCTGAGTAACTAGGACTACAGGTGCACAGCACCGCAGCTGGCTGGCTTTTAACTTTTTTGTAGAGATGGGGACTCCTTATGCTGCCCAGGCTGGTCTTGAACTTCTGGACTCAAGCAATCCTCCTGCCTCAGGTTCCTAAAACAATGAAAGTTCAGTAAGAGTTTTGACAGGAAAAGCCCACATCTAAACCATAGCAGTGCCCCTTCCAGGCTGTCTTTCTCATGCGATTGCTTACCTCACCATGAGGAGTGCTGCTTCTGTTGCTGGCTTAGGTTTTTTCATTGAAGCTGTCACAACATTCACAGATTACCCTGCCCTCTGCAGAGACTAACTTATATTTGGTCAAAATTATATGTCCTGAAATTTAGACGTATTTTATGAAACCACAACAAATTTTCTTCACTTTGATCTTTATAAGTGATCTTGGTTAATTCTAACTCTCCAAGCTTTCACCAGCGCAGCTAACACAGAACACAGAGAGAAAGTCCCTGCCACAGCGCCGAGTTCCTAGGGCATTCCATCTAGGAAGCATGCTCATGAATACATTGGTTGACACAACTTGGTCATGCAATCACATGTTAGCACCCAAACCACCTTTATCACTAGGTCTGCAATACCCAGAACATCTTTGAAGCATTCAAGCTCAATTAACTCTTTGTTAAAGGAGGGAGTGAAGAAAAATTCATATTCTCAGTCTACTCTTGGTTTAAGTATCTATGAGGCTAGAAACACTTATTATGCACTAGATAGCACAATATGATGCGTTATTTGTTTATTTATCATTTATTTAATTTTTTTGAGACAGAGTCTCACTGTGTCGCCCAGGTTGGAATGCAGTGGTATGATCTCAGTTCACTGCAACATCTGCTTCCCGGGTTCAAGTGATTCTCCTGCCTCAGCCTCTCAAGTAGCTGGGATTACAGGTGCCCACCACCATGCCCAACTAATTTTTGTATTTTGGGTAGAGACAGGGTTTCGTCATGTTGGCCGGGCTGATCCCGAACTCCTGACCTCAGGCGATCCACTTGCCTCAACCTCCCAAAGTGCTGGGATTACAGGCGTGAGATACCATGCTCAGCCAATCTGGTGCATAATTAAACAAAAGTCCCTAACTATTGTCTTCTTCTTACCAGCCACTTCTCCTTTTTGCGTTCCATTTAACATAAGCCTGGGATCCACAAGGAGAAAAGTGGATGAGAAGCTAAGAAAGGCACTACCTCTTAAGGAAGGTTTGGGACCGGAGAAAAACCACCCTGCAAAGAGCTGTGTTTTTATTGACAGCATTTGCCCCCATCCCTATACTATAAAGTCCTTAAGGGCAGATTCCCAGATTATGCTTACCGTCAGTACCTCAAAACCTACCGACTATAACTCATAGGAGAAGTAAAAAATATTCGTTGAATGTATGAATTGGTACGTCCAGAATTCTAGAGAATTGTCATTCATTAAAAATAAATTTGTTGTCTCCATGGAAACTAATCCTCTTCTCCTGTCACTCTTCCTCCTTCAATATTATTACATAAAGTGCATTGCCGCAGTTAGGCTTCACTCTCCCTGGTAGCTGACAGCAGTTTTTCAGTTGCAGAATCCTTGCAAGATGATACAAAGGCTCCTCTCACTGTAAGAAGTCTAGTTCCCCTATAATTTTTTTTTCCTTAAAACATATTCTAAAGAAGAGATTTCACGAACATTGGATTATGATTTCTGACACATAGAATGTAATTATTCTGCACTGACAACTCACACCATGGGCCTTAAAAAATAAGAAAATATTTCCAACTTTCTAGAAAATTCAGCCAGTTTGATTCTCTTCTATGAAGGAGCATTAGTAGGAAAACTAAGAAAAGTCACCGTTAACACAAACCAGGCATGCATTGTTATGTACCTGGGTGGAGAGCACTGAGCATGTGGTGAGCATCTGATAAATCTTAGCTGCTTCCTCCTTCCTACCTGCCTCCTTGAAACCACAAGCAGTCTAGCTAGCAACGTTCCTCTGTTCAGAGAGCTGGAGACCCGGGAAGAATCTGAGAGTCAGTTCATTTGAAGGAAACAGAAATGTTAGTCGCAAGACTCAACAGCTGCCGCTTTACTTTGGATTTCAATCTCTGTGAGAATCGGCTGATAAAAGGTGTATGATGTGGTTCAGGGCAAGTTCACTGGCTAATAAAGTTTACTGACCGGCCATGATTGAATTATAAAAAAAAGCCCTGGCATGGCTTATTCTTCTGAGACCTCCTTGAAAGACAGATGAATTAGGATATGCTCAGCTATTTGTTTGTGGGCAGTTCTCAATGGTGCCCTTGTGGACTTCAGCTTTTATGAAATAACCCAGTAAGTTCCATGAAAGCCAAGGGTTACTGAGATGACTTCTAATTCTGTTCCTAGTTTATTGCCTTTTGAGAAAATAATCTTCATGCCGAAAGAAATGTTAAAGATCACACAATCTAAACCTCTCTCTTTACAGAAGAAGAAACTAAATAATGAGTTCAATGTACTTGCTCTAGTTTACACAGCTGACCTGAGACAGAGGAGAGCTGAATTAAAGACACCTGACTTGTAGCTCCCTGTGGGACCCAGCGTAAGTGCTGTCTTGGGTTCACTGTGAGAGAACCCCATTATGCAGACAGAGTGTGTCCCACAAATTTGCTTGGAAGCTCATGACTTGGTACTTACGAATGTATTATTCCATAATCAACACATTGAAAATGGCAAATGCATTCCCTCAAGTTCGTGGACAAAAGCTAATTCGGCTGTCCTGTGGCCAGAATCGCATAGACAGGCTGCAGTGCAGGAAGAATGCTCAGCAGGATCCTGGGGGCGTGGTATTCTGAAGAAGTGGATTTGCAGAGATCCAAAGAATTATTAATTCTAAAATACATTTTCTAGCTGTATTTATTCATTCCACAGAACTGTTTTGAGGATCTATTACATGCCAGTCACTCATCTGGGTACTGGGATGCAGCAGGGAACAAACAAGGCTAAAACATCTGCCTTTGTAGACGTCCCATTCTATTGTGCTGAGCGGACGCAAAACTAAATCACGTCCTATGTTAGAATGTAAAATGTGTTGTGAGGAAGGTAAAACAGGAGAAGGGACACAGATGAACTCACAAAGGAGAAAATGTAATTTTGAATCAGATGAGGAGCACAGGCATCAATCACTGTGAAGGTGTCCGAGCAATGGCTTTGTTACGGGTTGGATCTGAGTCCCCACCCACGTCTCATGCAGAATTGAAATCCCCAGTATTGGAGGTGGAGCCTGGTGGGAGGTGACTGGATCATTGGGGTGGAGTTATCTTGCGTGGTTTAGCCCCATCCCCTTGGTGCTCCCCTGTGAGTTCCCACAAGACCTGATTGTTTAAAAATGCGTGGCATCTTCCCTCTCTCTTGCACCTGCCCGAGACATGTGAAGTGCCTGCTCCCTTCACCTTCCACCATGGCTGTGTTTCCTGAGGCCTCCACAGAAGCCCAGCAGATACCAGCACTGTGCCTCCTGTGCCACCTGGAGAACCATGAGCCAGATGGTCCTCTTCTTTTTATGAATCACCCAGCCTCAGGTATTTCTTTATAGCAATGCCAGAATAGGCTAATACAGAAAATTGGTACTGGAGAGTGAGGCCTTGCTATAAAAATACCTGAAAATGTGGGAGCAGCTTTGGAACTGGGTAACAGGCAGAGGTCAGGAGAGTTTGACGGGCTCAGAAGACGGAAGATGAAGGAAAGTTTGGACTTCGTAGCGCCTTGTCACGTGGTTGTGACCAAAATGCTGATAAAAATATGGATAGCGAAGGCTAGGCTGATGAAGCCTCAGGTGGAAATCTGGGTCAACTGCAGCAAAGGTCGTGCATGTTTGCCTTAGCAAAAAGCTTGTCTTCATTTTGTTCATGCGGCAAGAATCTGCGAAAGGTTTAACTTGACAGTGGTGAGCTAGGGTGTCTGGTGGAAGAAATTTCTAAGCAGAACATGTTCCAGGACTGTCAGGGCTGCTTCTAACACTCTAGCTCAGATGTGGGAGCAAAGAAATAAGTTGCAACTTATGTTTAAAAAGAGAAGCAGAGTGTAAAACTTTGAAAAATTTGCACCCTTGCCATGTGACAGAGAAAGAAAAAGATTTTTCAGGAGAGAAATTCGAGCACATTACAGAGCAACAGCTTGCTAGAAATATCTGCACAACAAAGAAGAAGCCAAATGCTGATAGCCAAAACAATGGGAAGAAGGTCTCAAAGGCATTTCAGAGGCTTTCAGAGCACCCCTTCCCATCACAGACCCAGAGGCCTCAGAAGGAGCTCAAAGGGACAGTTACAGCTTCGGCTACTCCTTCAGAGGGCACAAACTATAAGCCTTGGAAACATCCGCATGGTGTTAAGCCTGCAGGTGCACATAATGCAAGAGTAAATGAGGCCTCTGAGCCTCCACCTAGATTTCAGAGGATGTTTGGGCAAGCCTGGGCGTCCAGGCAGAAGCCTGTTCCAGGGACAGTGCCCTCATGGAGAACCTTTAATAGGGCAGTGCAGAAAGGAAATATGAGGTGAAGCCTCCACAGAGAGTTCCCAGTGGGGCACTGCCTAGTGAAGCTGTTAAGAAGGGGGCCACCTTTCTACAGACTCCAGAATGGTGTACCTGTGGATAGCTTGCACCCTGCACCTGGAAAAGCTGCAGGAACTCCGCTGCAGCCTGTGAGAGCAGCCATGCGGGCTGAACCCTGCCCCCATGAAGAGTCTGGAGGGCTCAGAAGACAGGAAGCTCTCCCACAGGGAAGAGCTGCCAAAGGTCTTGGGAGCCCATCCTTTGCACCAGAATGCCTGGATTTGGGACATGGAGTCAAAGGAGATTATTCTGGAGTTTTAAGATGTAATGGCTACCCTGCTGAGTTTCGGACACGCATGGGGCCTGTACCACTTTACTTTTGCTGATTTCTCCCATTTGGAATGAGAATGTTTATCCAGTGCTCATGCTCTCACTGCATCATGGGAGTACTAACTTGTTTTGCATTTTATAGGATCATAGGTGAAAGAGACTTGTATTGTCTCAGATGAGACTTGGGACTTTGGACTGTTGATATAATGCTTCAATAAGTTAAGACTTTGAGGAACTGTTGGGAAGGCATGATTGTATACTGCAATGTGTGAAGGACATGAGATTTGGGAGGGACTGGGGCAGAATTATACAGTTAGGGTCTGTGTCCCCACCCAAATCTCACGTAGAATTGTATTGGAGGTGGGGCCTGGTGGGAGGTGATTTGTTCCTGGGGTTGGATTTCTCATGAGCAGCTTAGCCCCATCCTCATGGTGCTGTCCTCATGATGCTGAGTGGATTCTTAAAAGATCTCACTGTTTAAAAGTGTGTGGCACCTTCTCCCTCTCTCTTGCTCCTGCTCTGGACATGTGATGTGCCTCCTCCCACTTCACTCTCTGCAGGTTTGTAAGATTCCTGAGGCCTCCCAGGATCCAAGCAGATGACAGCATCATGCTTTCTGTGCAGCCTGCAGAACCATGAACCAATTAAATCACCTTCTTTATAAATTACCCTTTCTTGGGTATGTCTTTATAAAAATAAGAGAAAGGCCTAATACAGACATGAAGGAAGGGTCATGCCGTGTATACACAGGTATGTGGATATCAGCAGGAAGAGCATTTCAGGGAAAGAGAACACAAGCTCCCATTCCATGAATCCCGTTGTGTCAATGACTCACTGCTGGAGGAACATCAAGGAGACTGTAGTGCTGGAGTGAACGGAGTGTGTGCAGGAAGATTTGGATGTGAAATCAGAGAGGGAAAAAGAAGCCAGGACATGTGGGATCAACTTCTTTAGCTGTAATGAAATGAGGAGCCATTTTATAATCTTGAACAGAGTGTAACATGAGATGATGTAAGATCTTAAAAGGATAGCTTTGGGTTTTTTGAGGATAGACTTTCTCAACCAAACAAATGAAGGTGGGAAACCCTTTACAGAGCAATTGGAATAATCGGGTGAAAAAATACAGGAGTTTTTCTAGGCTGATAGTAGCTGTGAAAGAATAAAGAAAATGTGGCACATTTACACCATGGAACACTATGTAGCCATGAAAAATAATGAGCTGATGTCCTTTGCAGGGACATGGATGAGGCTGGAAGCCATCATCCTCAGCAAACTGACACAGGATCAGAAAACTAAACACTGCGTGTTCTCACTCATAAGTGGGAGTTAAACAGTGAGAACATATGGACACAGGGAGGGGAACATCACACACCAGGACCTGTCAGGGGGTGGGGAAAAGGAAAGGGAGAGCATTAAGACAAATACCTAATACATGTGGGCCTTAAAATCTAGATGATCGGTGGATAGATGCAGTAAACCACCATGGCACATGTATACCAATGCAATAAACCTGTACATTCAGCACATGTATCCCAGAACTTAAAGTAAAATTTAAAAAGAGAAAAAGAAAGAAGAGAAAGAATGAAAGAAAGGAAGAAAGAAAGAAAAAGAAAAAGAAAGAAAGAAGAAGGAAGGAAGGAAGGAAGGAAGGAAGGAAGGAAGGAAGGAAGGAAGGAAGGAAGGAAGGAAGGAAGGAAGGAAGGAGGCAGGCATTGGGTTATAGGCCTATTTTTGACATATTTGTTGATATAGATTATAATAAAAACAGGAGTTTTGCCTCTGCAATAAGAAAACATGGAGTTGCTGTTCATGGAGGCATGGAGGGCTGTGAAAGGGGCAGACTGTGGAAAAAGACCTCACTTTGGGTATGTTAATGTCATGTCTGCTACACATCCAAGTAGAGGTGTCATTCTAGCTATTGGGAAATATGGATATCAAATGTAATCAATTGCTGCAAAAATCTTTCTAAAACCCAATGTATTTGCTGCAGTCCTTCCAAATAGAGAGTGCCCATGATGTTCCACCTTTTCTTTGATGACTGAAGGTGATCATTATCTATATCTGAGGTGTAGGAGGTCTTCAGACGCTTTTGTTACATTGAGGGCTCTTCATTCTGCAGATGGAGTATTACTGGAATTTTTAAGACATTGAATCACCGTTCATCTTTATTATTCTTTGCTGCTTATTTTCATATGCTGGTGTTGCCAGACCATGTCCCTACTGGAAATCCAGAGCAATATTTTCAAGTGAGGATTAAAAACAAAACTAAACAATAAGAGTTCAACCGTCAGGCACAATATTTTGCATTTGGAAAGAGAAGAGTTTTCAAATAAGAGACTGAACGGAATGGTCAGAGAAGTCCAGGAAAATGAAACGAGTGTGTCATCATTGAATGAAGGAAAGAAAAGCGTTCAGAAGTGTTAAATGCCGGGAAGAGCTCCTATGAGATGACAAGTGCGGAGCCTTTGCTGGACTTGGCAATCAGGAAGTCACTGCTGATGTCTGCTGGAACCCCTGCCTTCCTGGCATCAAAGAATAATAATTTTCTAAATGGGAGAGATGGGCACACAAGGAATTCCAAATTAGAGTCATAAGGACTTTCCATGGAAAAAAGAAAGGCCTCGCCAGGACCAGCCAGCATTCTGCACCAGTCAAAACTCTTTCAAGGTAAATTCTACTGAAATTCCAAGGAGGTCAGCTGGAGGCTCCCTGCAGAAGACAGCCAGCATGTCTAATTTCCACCTGTATTAAGGGAATGCTGGATATTTTAAACTGTAACCTCAAAGATCATCAGCACTGATCCTTTTTCTCACAATCCTAGGCCCCAGGCACAATATTACATTTTTTTCTTTTTTGTCTTCTTTTCCTGGATGTTTCAGATCCTCTTGGCATGGCCTTCAGGTATCACAGTAACAATAATAAAATTGTTTATTGCTGTGATATCTCAATGATTTCAAGTGGTACGTTAATTTGCAGGCCATCTCCTTGAGGCTGGGAAAGTTCAATGACGTGCTAGAAATCAGCATGCCAGGCTGGTCACCGAAGGGCTCGCTGTCCTTGTTCTGACGTCTTCAGGATTTTTGGCCTATTTTTCCACTCTCCTGTTTTCCCATTTTCTTCTTCCTTATTCTTTGCATCTCATGCTCATTTTTCTACTTAATCTGTAGTGGGGGGGAGCACAGGTAAAACATAAATTGCCTATTTAAATTGTTAGCCACGCTTTACCAACGGCCTTTGTCTACTCAGCCTCCCCTTCCAGGTATTTTAAAATGTGAGTGTCTTCTGATCCTGTCCTCATTTTCCGACCAATTACCTACTCAACGTCTCTATTTCAGTGTCCCAGAGTTGTGTCAAACTCAAACCCCAAACCAGTCACATGGTCTTCTCTCTTGAAGGGTTCTCCGGCCATGTTTCCCAGCTTCAGGGAGTGTTAGCTCCATCCCCATGGCTGCACAGGCTGGAAATTGAGGAGTCACCTTTGAAGCCTCTCTCCTGCTGTACTGATTCAGTCTTCACATTCTGTTAATTTCACTTTCTTTGTGTGTCTCTTCACATCTGCTTCTCTCCACTTAAACAACCTCTATTATATTCAGAGAGTGTCATCTGTTACCTGGGCCTCTGAACCAGGCCCCTGGAGGCTCCTCCAGTCCAATCTCCATGCTAAAGCCAAAGCAGCCTCAATAAGATGAAAGTCCTGTTGTTCCATCCCTTAGTTCCACCATTAGGACTGCTCTTGCTCTTACACAGGGCTCAGAATCTGTAATAAGGGCTGGAAGATTATTATAGCCTGTGTGTTTCCAACTCTATCTCTAACTCTTTTCTTTAAAGAAGACTCCAGGCTTCATGTGAGAATGCTACGTTGGCCCACTGAGACACTCAGGAGAAGCCCAAACTCCTGACCCAGGACAACTGCAAGATCACAGATGTGTGTGTTTAAGCTGCTAGCTGTTGATAATTTGTAAACAGCAGTGGAGACTTGATGTGAAAACCTCTACATGGCTCTCACCAGAATATTGGCTTTCAGTCTTTGCTGGAGTTGAAGACGGGCAATGTTCAGGAAGGATTCTGGGGGTATAGGAGGAGGGGAGGATTTGCCTGCTTCTTGTTTAAATTTAATTCATTCCAAACATGTATTTAAAATATTTACTGAGTGGTTACTAAGTATCATACATTATTACAGACTCCTGAAATATGGCAGTGAGCAAAACAGAGATCCCAGCATTGTCAGAACTTACACCATGACCAAAAGAGATGGATCACAAATTAGAAACATATTTTTAAAAATATGTTTAACAGGGAACCAGGTTTTAAGTATAGAGACAACAAAAAACAGCAGGGAAAGGAGCGTCAGCAGGGAAATGGGATCAGGTATTACAGGTTGGATAACAAGGTATAATTTCAAATAGGGTAGTCAGAGCATGCCCAGTTGAGAGGGTCACATTTGAGTACACTCTCGAGTGAAGCTTGTGGACAGATTCTGGGGAAAGAGCACGCTAAGCAGACAGAATAACTTTTGCAAAGGCTCTGAGGTGGGAGCATGGCTGGAGTGTCACACAACAGAAGGAAGCCAGTGTGTCTGGAGTGAAGTTAATGTTGAGAGGTCAAAGTGCGTGTGTCTGTAGCTGCATGGATTACATAGGGCCCCAGAGGTCATTGCAAGCATTTGAGCTCTTCCTATAAGTGAAATAAAGAAACATTTCTGGATCTTTCAGAAGATGAGGGACATGCTCTCACAGATCACTGTTGTTTCTCTGCTGAGCACAGACACCAGGGGAAGGTGAAGTAGGCAACTGTTCTGGAAGCCAGGTGATGATGCAGGGAAGAGGCTGCAGCTCTGCTGGTTTGGTACAAGTGGAGAAGTGACTGATTTCTAAAAGTTTAATCATCACCCTGCTGCCTTTTACAGGTAGCTGATGCTGCCATTGCCTGAGACCCTGGGGACTCAAAGGCATAAATTAATTTTTCTTCTTCCTGGTTGCTGCTTGGAAGTCAGTTTCTCAGATAAGATTCTTCATTTACTCACCTTAAATCTGCTTTCCAGCTAACATATTTACTTTCTCTAACCCTCATAACCTGTGAACAGCTAACGCAGTTTCGTTTTGCCCAGGGATGATGCAGTCATGTGCTATGCAGGCTAAAGGCCGAGCGATTGTGAAATGGGTAGTGATTGGTCACTGCACTGGGGCCACACAGATGTGTGCAGTCCCAGGCAGAGTGTGACAGACGGTCAGGAACTGTGGTCTCCTCTCCTTCTGCCCCTGGAACTTTGTGCTTATGTCTGTAAAAAAAAGACCCTTTAGGTTTATTGTGTGATATTTTAGGCAGAAGCAACATATACATATATTTGATTGATATACTTGTTTACTCTGCTAAGAGTATCCTGTTATTTTAATTTTTTGAAGAATGATTAATATTAAATTTTAGCAAATAAATTTTCTTCATCACATGACTTTTTAAATTTAAAAATTATTTTGGCTAATTATTTTATTTGATTTCTAAATGTTTAGACAAGATCATGGAAATAGCCAACTTGACGTTAGTTTCTGTGTGAGTCAGGGTTCTCCAGAGGGAAAGAACTAATAAAATAGATGAATATATGAAGGGGAGTGTATTAGGAGAACTGACTCACACGATCACAAGGTGAAGTTCCACAATAGGCCATCTGCAAGCTGAGGAACCAGGAAGCCAGTCCGGGCCCCAAAACCTCAAAGGTAAGAAAGTCAACAGTGCAGCCTTCAGTCTGTGGTGAAGGCCTCAGAGCCCCTGGTGTAAGTCCAAGAGTCCAAAATCTGAAGAACTTGGAGTCCAATGTTGGAGGGCAGGAAGCATCCAGCACAGCAGAAATCTGGAGGCTGGAAGACTCTGCCAGTCTCATCCTTCCACGTTCCTCTGCCTGCTTTATCCTGGCCACGCTGGCAGCTGATGAGATGGTGCCCACCCAGATTGAGGGTGGGTCTGCCTCTCCCAGTCCACGGACTCAAATGTGAATCTCCTTTGGCAGCACCCTCACAGACACACCAGGAACAACACTTTGCATCTTTCAATCAAATCAAATTGCCATGCACAGTTTCTGACACATAAGCATACACACAGAAGGATGTTGCTGGACCTTTTGCTAACATTTTATTTAAAATTTCTTACCTATTATCCTTAGCAAAATTGGGTCTTTTCTTTCTGCTCTTTCCAAGGTGTTTGTTGTTGTTATTTTATGTTGTTTTTAACCAAGGAATTGATAGCTTTAACAGTGATCTGAAATAATTGTCTCCTTTTATATGCTCTGGAATAGTTTGGGTAAATTTGAGATTATTTACTACTTGCAAGTTGAGCATAACTCACCTTTAAAACATTTGATCCTGGACTTCCTTTGTGGAAAGATACTTAGTGATTCAATTTTGTAATGGTTATAGGACTATTTTAGTTTTCTGCTTCAATTTGAAACAATTTTGGAAAATTAGTTTCTCTAGGAGTTTAAATATTTCATTGAAGTTCTTAAATTTATTGGCATAGAGTTGTTCATAATAACTTCTCACCTCTGATTCTCCTTAGATTTAGTTGTTACACACATTTTATCATTTATAGTACTATTTTTCTGTGCCTTATTTCTTTTCTTAACCAAAAAAGTATCTTAATTTATTTTTATTTTTTAGCTTTTAGATCATAATAATCTCTATTACAGATTTTTAAATTGTGTTAATATTTGTTCATACCTTTAGTTCCTTTCTTTATCCTTTCTTTGTGTTTTTCCCTATTGTTTTGCTTCAATTTAGAAAATTAGTTCATCAATCTTAAGTCTTTCTTCTTTTCCAACATTAGCATTTAAGACTACAACTTTCCACATGAACACTGCTTGGCCTGCAATCCCTGGACAGCCTCTGAGTTTGCTTTCTGTCTGTCCCATGTGTCCTGTGAGGCCATGACAACCAAAACCCCAGGTCTCCCACTCAGCGTGTAAGAATGTCTGTCTCTGAGTTACTGGTCTGTTTATCGAGGTTTTAGTTTCTGCATATTTCTTACTCATTTGCCAGCTCACTGACAGGTGAAAGAGGAGCTTTAAAATGCATATTTGAGGTTTTTGGTTGATTGCAGTGATGGTCTCGTCAGTCAAGGTTGTAACCACATAGTCACTGAGGGTGGTCTTCTGCCTGCACCTTTGCCATTTGGGAAGCTGGACCCACTTGTCATTGTTTTCACAAAAAAAAAAAAAAAGAGAAGGACCTCCTCTCTCCCTCTCTCTCTCTCTCTCTCTCTCTCTCTCTGTCTTTAAATTTTTGAACCTACAATATTACTTAATTTATTTCAAACATGAAGCTTAAGTGTTTGAGCCAATATATTTTCAGGGACACCTCATTGTCCCTGGCAAGATTATAAATTTCTATCTCAGAATTTGTTATCTAGTCAACATTCAATGATAAGTTGGCCAATACTCCAAGAAGACCTCTGTAAGTCTGCAGCTGTGGTTCTCAGTGCTCACCAGTGACCCCAGCTAGATGTAAAGTACCATCATAAAAGCCCGAAAGTGGACAAGATTTGAATTTTATAAAAAAGAATCTGTCCCATGAACATCGGTGAATGAAAACAGATGGGAGAAAGGCAGAAACAAAGGCAGTAGTCCCTGGTGTTAACTGTGTGTTTTCATTCCAGATGTTTATGAATTTGTTTTCACCCAGCCAAGATGTGATGCTACATTTGGATAGCAAGACAACAGCAAGAGCAACAGTAGTGATAGAAATTCCATTGAAGACCAAGTCCTGTGGCCCAGCAGGAGGTGTTTTTTATATGCATTTGTCCATTCTCATGCCACTATGAAGAACTACCTGAGACTGGGTATTTCATAAAGAAAAGAGTCTTAATTGACTCACATTTCTGCATGCCTGGGGAGGCCTCAGGAAACTTACAATCACCACTTCACAGGGCAGCAGGACAGAGAATGAGTGCAAGCAAAGGGAATGCCAGATGCTTATGAAAACACTCTTTATCATGAGAACAGCAAGGGAGAACCACCCCCATGATTCAATGATCTCTACATGGTCCCACCCTTGACACATGGAGGTTATGGGGATTACAATTCAAGGCGGAATTTGGGTGAGGACACAGAGCCAAACCATATAAGTCTGCTCCTGTCCCTGTCAACTCTTATGTCCTCACATTTCAAAACACAGTTATGTCCTTCCAATGGTCCCCTAAGGTCTTAACACATTTCGGCATTAACCCAAAAGTCCAAGTCCAGAGTTTCATCTAAGACAAGGCAAATTCCTTCCAACTATGAGCTTGTAAAATCAAAAGAAAGTTGGTTACTTCCTAGATATATTGGGGATTCAGGCATTGGGTAAATACACCTATTCCAAATGGGAGAAATCGGCCAAAACACAGGGCAGTCATTAAATCATAAAGTTTCAAAATGATCTTTGACTCCATGTCTCACATCCAGGTCACGCTGATGCAAGGGGTGGGCTCCTGTGACCTTGGACTGTCTCACCTTTGTGGCTTTGCAGGATACAGCCACTTTCCCAGCTGCTTTCGTGAGCTGGTGTTGAGTGTCTGTGGCTTTTTGGGACCACAGTCCAAACTGTCCATGGATCTACCATTCTGGGAACTGAAGAATGCAGTGGTCTTCTCACAGCTCTACTAGGCAGTCTTGGTACCAAGTTATTGTATTAGTCTGTTTTCACACTGCTATGAAGAAATACTCGAGAATGGGTAATTTATAAAGAAAAGAGGTTTAATTGACTCACAGTTCTGCATGGCTGAGGAGGCCTCAGAAAAGACCTCTTCATGGGGCATCAGGAGAGAGAATGAGTGCAGCCAGAAAAATGGCCAGATGCTAATAAAACCATCAACTCTCATGAGTACTCGCTCATTATAATGAGAATGCCCCCATGAAGAAGTTACTTCCACCTGGTCCTGCCCTTGACATTAGTGGATTATGGAGATTACACTTCAAGATAAGATCTGGGTGGGGACACAGAGTCAAACCATATGAGCACATAGTACAGCTACTTTTCTCAACACAAGGAAGGACCTATCGCTTGCTTTTTAAAGAAGGGCTTGGCGATTACGAGTGTTTTAAGATTATTAATGTGCTTTGAAAAGTCTGTTTTTAGGACAACTCTGAGGCAATCAGGAGTTAATATTATTAACAGGTTCTAAAGGAAAAAACAAAAAAGCAAGGATGGAGACATGAAGTGACTTTTCCAAGATCATACAGCTGCTAACTGGCAAAGATGACTTTCAGAGATGTGAATCTCGTTCACTTTTCTGTACAGTAAATCACCTGGTACCTTTTCATATCATGGTTTGATGCACATAGTTTCTATTTCTCTGTGGCTATAGCAGTGGACACAGTCTCAGTGTTAAGTTTGTTTCTGATATGGCTATCTGGTGATAGTACCACTCATTCCACTGTGATTGGAGGTGGTGCACCTTGGAGGATGAAGCATGGAACACAGTAGACCGATGGCCCCTGCCTGGTCACCCTGTAAGGATTTGGTCTTTATCCTCAAAGTGAGCAACAAGAAGCCAGCAAAGGCTTTGGATTGGACTGCATGTTAGTGTGCATTCAAATATTATTCTGATTTCCATGTGCAGAATGGTTTTTTTTGGGGGGGGTGTCTCTCTGTGTTATTTCTTACAATTGCATATTAATTGATAATTATCTCAAATAAAAAGTTGAGTTACAATTGCCTATTAATTGATAATTACCTTAAAGTTCAAGTGAAGAAAAAAAATTTCAAGGATGATCCTGACAAAATCAACAAAATACATGCAAGTTCTTGATGACATCATACTGGTCAGAAAAGTGGATTCGTTTCAACAATGTCATGAACTCTACTTGCCGGAGTGATCAAGAATGTGTGTCCGTCTCTTATTAGGGGGCTTCCTCTCAGGCTCATACTTGGCCATGGGAGCCCTTGGGAGGGCATTTGCAGGGGTCCCAGTGAAAGACTTTAGCTAGGTAGTGGCAGTGGGGATGGAGGGAAAAAGAAAGCTCTGAGAAATATTTTGCTGAAAAAGTGATTGAGGGTTATAGGGACTGAGGAAGAGAGGATTCAGGAAAGACACCTGATTTCTGCTTCACACAACTGGTGATGATTATGGCATCCTCTGAGTTAAAGGATGGGCAGATAAGGGTACGACCACTGATGGCTTCTGAAACAACAGATTTCCCCCACCCTGTTTGACTTAGTGGTTGTGGGCCACACGGCTCCTGGATGGGCCTGGAAGCCTGAATTTCCAATGCATTCCAGGTGACACTGAGTTGCTGGCCTGACAACCAGATTTTGAGCAGCACTGCAGAAGAGGACCAGTTTTTAGAAGAAAAATCTCAAGTTCCATTTTAGTCATGTGAAATGTAATATAATTATACTCCTCTCCCCCTAGTTTTACTCTGAAATCGGGGGGCACCTCCCACCCCTTCTGTTTCCCTTTTGGGAGAGGCACCATTTTTAGTGGAAAGTGAGTGGTGCGTGGTAAGGAGAGCCCTTGCCAGGTGGACTGGGTAGCGGGCATCTGGTCGCTTTTGTGTCCCACGCTCCTTCCCACCAAGCACACTGCCTCCAATCTTAACAGAATGACTGGCTCTGGCACCAAGAGTGCCCGTTATCAAGAACTAACTCCATACTGAGACTGAAGCCTGAGCTCTAATACTAGCTCTTTTACTTTCTGTCAAGGTGACTTTACACTAGTTATGTAACCTTCGTAAATATCAGTTTTTAAATGTGTAGAATGCCTTAACCATGGTATTTACGTATCAGGGTTGTTGTGGGCAGAGGGTGGACAATGTGTGTATGGGAAAGTATACCAGAGAGTCCACTGTAAATATTGGTTATCATCTGTCTACCATCTGTGCCAATGTGTGAATAGTGCAGCATGCCTGCTAGCCTCTGTTGTGCATCACGGAATTACCTGCGTATTCCAGTGTGGAAGCCTCCTAAGGGCAGTGTACTCTCGCCTGTTCACAGGTGGAGCTGGCTCAGGCTTTCTCATTTTAGGGGATTGTTCAACAAATATTAATTTCATTGACCTAAACATAAAGTCTCTTCATACATTTAGTTCATGTTCTCGTTTATTCATTTTCAATCCTTCTCCAGACTTTAAGGAACAAAATGTTTTCGTTCAGTTCTAGAATGTAATACTGTCTTGGAATTATCCTCATTTGAAGAGCAGCACAGGAGTTCAGCCTCCTGTTGTCAACCCTACCTATTTTCAACGGCTCCAAAATATAATGTTCAAAGCGTTACATAAAGCTAACATTTTACCTTAATATTTACCATTTCAGTAATATATATTCACATATGTGTGCAAAATGGCATAAAGTGTGACTTCGGCTTCAATGGCTTTATTGGCTCTGATTTTTATCTTTTCATTTCTGATATTTTGTCTGGGTCTATGGTTCACCTGAAATACTGATTGTAATGCTGGAATCCTTCTAGTTGATCATATTTTATTTCTGACATTGCAAACAGTTCTTTCATTTGATCCAAGCTCTAATACAGGGAAGTATGACAAAATTTTGAAAGACTTGGAGAAGTTTGTGCTGCCCATCTGAATTCTGACCACCTTTCAAATATCAGGAGGCTGAAATACTGTTTGCCCAGTAATCAGAAGACTACTGTTGACACGGGACTTACTTTAAACTTCAGGACTAGGTGAAAAGCCTTGTTACTTGCTTAGGACTTTAGCCAAGTCAAAGGAAAGTGAAATTGACATAGAGTAGGGTTGTGTTCCCACAAAACCTGCCAATGGACATTTACAGCACCTTTGTTCATAATTTCTAAAACTCAGAAGCAACCAAGCTGTCCTTCAGTGGGTGAATACATAAACAAACTGTGTGCATCCAGACAAGGCAATATCGTTCAGCACTGAAAAGAAACGAGCTATCGAGCCATAAAATGACATGGAGGATCCTAAGATGCATATTACCAAGTAAAAACCCAGCTAAGAAAGCTCCAATACTGCGTGGTTCCAACTGTACGATGTTGTGGGAAAGGCAAAACTATGGAGATAGTAAAATATAGTAAAATACTCAGTGTTTGTTTTGTGTTGGGTTAAGGGCTAAGAATTTTTAGGAGAGTGAAAATATTCAGTATGACACTACAATGGTGGATACGTGTGTTAGAGTGTTCTCATGCTGCTAATAAAGGCATACCCAAGACTGGGTAATTAAAAAAGGAAAAAGGTTTAATGGACTCACAGTTCCACATGGTTGGGGAGGCCTCACAATCATGGTAAAAGGTGAATGAGAAAAGACATCTTACACGGGAGCAGGTTTGTGCAGGGAAACTGTCCTTTATAAAACCATCAGATCTTGTGAGACTTATTCACTATCACAAGAACAGCATAGGAAAGACCTGCTCCCATGATTCAGTTGCCTCCCACCGGGTCCCTCCCATGACATGTGGGAATTATAGGAGCTACAATTCAAGATGAAATTTGAAATTTGGGTAGGGACACAGCAAAACATGTCAGTACATACTGTTACCATACATTTATGTAAACCCACAGAATGTACAACACCAAAATTTGGTAGGGACACAACCAAACATATCAGTACATACATGTCACCACACATTTGTCTAAACCCACAGAATGTACAACAACAAAAATGAACCCTAATGTGAGCTTGGGACTCTGTCAGTTTGGGCTCATCGACAGCAGCAAGTGTGCCTTGGTGTACTGGACATGCTGACAATGGGGAGGGGAAGGAAGTATATGGGTTATATCTGCTTCTCCATTTTGCTGTGAACCTAAAACTACTCTTAAAGTTTTTTTTAAATAAAAAATGATAGAATGTCTTTTTGGAGGTTTGCTTCTAATAAATAGCCTACTGCCAATTGTGCATGCAAAATGATTATGAATATGGCAGGTGGTATTGAGCCGTAAGGTGCACCAAATGATATGGTTTTGCTTTTCCTTTATATGAATGACAGACTCCAACACTGATAGGTAGAATTATTTAAATAATTTGCAAACTAGTCTGGATCACATACATTTCAGAAGCATGAAAATTCAGTTCCGGCAGTAATGAGAATTTCTTTGCCAGTGAGTACCTACTATCCTACATAAAGTCAAGCCACATACAGAATTGTTATGTGTGTGTGAGAGAGAGAGAAGAGAGAGAGAGAGAGAGTTCTCTTTTGTCTGACTTCCTTTTGCATGTATTATTAGCACAGTGTCTTTCTTCATGAGAAGTTCAATGACTGAAAGTGTTTATCACCCTGTATTCCCCCGGCCACCTGTCCCCTCTGTACTGCAGGTCTTCTCCCCACTTCCCATTCCTTTGTCGTTCTTTCCTTTCTTTTGCCCTTTGGATTTTCCAGATGGCGTGTCTAGCACTTCCTTTATATTTTAAGCGGACCCTCACTTGCAGCATTGCTTCCTAGTGCACTGTCTTTTATAACAGAGTTAAAAATAGTTTAAAAGCGGAGTAGAAGCCACAGGATTGGGCCAAAGCCAAAGCCTCTAAACTCACGGGAGCTCAGTTTTTGCTTTAAATTTTGATTTTCATGTTTGTGTATGGCTCGGACCTCCGTGAAATGACAAGTCGGAGTTGAACCCCTGATAATGAGCGCAAGACAGATCTTGGCGCATAAGCCTGGTAAACTTCATTCACTCTTGAGCCTGAAACCTATCCTGTCCTTAACGTTTTGTCTGTAATTACCTGGGGATTTTTGTTTGTTTGTTTTCTTCTTTCCTATGATCTATGATCACCAAGTCAGCTGATACTTAACAAATAGTTTGATATAGAAATGGACGATTTTCTTCACAAAAAGTACTTAAGTTTGCTTCCCTCTCTTCCCCCATAATTAATCCTTCCCCAAAATTTTTTGCTTTTTTTGATAAACAAAAAACGACATGATCTAGAAGCCATGTTCTTGTTTGTTTGTTTTGCCTTTGTCTGTACTGGTTTGATGTGGAAACAGCAGGTTCTGAGACCCAGCAACGCAACTCCAGTATCAAATGATTTGTGTGACTATGCCCCATTATTTCCTTCCTATTTACAGGCTGACCATTTTAACTATTTTTCTTTTGTAACAATTCCATTAATTTTGGTCAATAATTGTGAATATTCTTCTTAAATAAACTTTATTTTTCTAAGGTGGTTCTCACAAAGTTACTCTTGTTTTATTTCCTATACAAACTGCCACAACTAAAGTACAGTATTTTTAGTTTAATTTTTTATGTTTTAGTGTATTCTCACTCAGTGAACTCATGTGCTTCTCCTAAATTGCTCTAATTATTGTCCTTTGAGTAATAGTTCTTATAGAACCAATGTTTTGTGTGTGTGTGTGGTGTGTGTGTGGTGTATGTGTGCGTGGTGTGTGTGTGATGTGTGTGTGTGTGGTGTGTGTGGTGTGTGTGTGCGTGGTGTGTGTGTG